>NC_037675.1:54407011-54707011 GCF_003255815.1 Theropithecus gelada | reverse complement strand
TTTCTTCATAAAACCCCCAAGCAGCCATTTTTCTAGCTGCAGATGGCTGTACTGAGTTGAAAGTCTCAGCAAGACCATCTCACTGAATTCCAAAAAGGAAGTAAGAAACAAAATTCTTCTGTGTCAACCCTATCCCTCAGTTTATCTGGAGTTTTTGCCTCTTTTTGCCACACTTCCCTTCCCACGCCCAACCTTGGCTGAGGCACAGAGGAATGTAGTGGCGGGTCCAAGACAATTCGCTCCTGGAAACTGATAATCCATTCATTTGACATCTTTTATTGAAATCTACCATGTACCAGGTACGCTTCTAGGCTCTGAAGATACAATAGCAAACAAAATGCTTTCAGTCCCCTGGAGTTTACATTCTCTTCATGGTGGAGAGTGAAGAGCCGATATATACAAAATACAGGCCATGGTCAGTTTAACACAAGTACCAAGAAGAAAAAATGAAGCAGAAAGGTGTATAGAATGTGATAGAGGTAGATTTCAGCCAGTGGATCACGTATAATTAAACTGGAGATGACTCAGCTATTCTCCAGCTAATATTTATACTATAAAGATGACTATAGATGCCTCAGAGAGAGAGAGAGAGAGGGTGATTTGTGGGGGAGGGTGGGAATGATGAGGGGGTGAGGGATCCAACACTGGAGACCTAAGAAACTTGCCCTTCTAGAGAAGAAAAATGTTGAAGGGGTGGCTCCCAGATTTTGCAGCACATACAGTTAGTACACATCTCATGGAAAGAAAAGGGGAGAGGGGAGAGAAGAATGCCTCTGAAGTTACCAACCCAATCGGTCATCTGTTTATAGAAGGCAAAGAAGGAGCACAGCTGTTGGAGACAGCGACTGCAGTTCTCCTGGGCCAGCTGTGGAGCCGTTCGACAGGCAGTGTTCTGGGTGTGTGGGACCGGCATCTTCAAGCAACCCACCCGCCAGCAGACATGCCTTGAGAAAACAAATTCCTCCCAATCCTGATTCAAACCAGTGCCAGGCTGGTCACCAGCTGGAGGACTTAATCACTAGGGGCAGGCATTGCTAGAGAACCAGGAAACGTTTAAAAACCGGAAGTGATCTCAGAAACGATCCAGCCCAAATACCTCATTTCAAATATATCTCTCTGGGAACACATGGGAGAGATAAGGGAGGAAGGTAGTCTTGGGAAGGATTGAAAAAAAGAGGAGATGTTAGTACTCAGACTTTCTTTAAAAACTAAAATTTATTTCAATAGCTTTTGTGGTACAAGTGGTTTTCTGTTACGTGAATAAATTGTATATTGGTGAAGTCTGAGATTTTAGTGAACACGTCACCCAAGTAGTGTACATTATAACCAGTATGTAGATTTTTGTCACTCACCCCCACCCACCCCTGCCTTCTGAGTCTCCAATGTCCATTATACCATTCTGCATGCCTTTGTGTACCAATAGCTTAGCTCCTATTAATAAGTGAGAATATACAGTATTTTGTTTTCCATTCCTGACTTACTTGCTGAGAAAAATGGCCTCCAGCTCCATCCAAGTTGCTGCAAAAGACGTCAGTTCATTCTTTTTTATGGCTGAGTAGTATATTCCGTGGTGTATATATACCACATTTTCTTTGTTTGCTCGTCCATTGATGGGTACTTTGGTTGGTTCCATATCTTTGCAATTGTGAGTTGTGCTGCAATAAACATACACATACGGGTTTTTTTATGTAATGACTCCTTTTACTTTGGGTAGATACTCAGTAGTGGGATTGCTATATCAAGTAGTAAACTACTTTTAGTTCTTTAAGAAATCTCCATACTGTTTTCCATAGAGGTTGTACTAATTTATATTCCCACCAAGTGCTCAGTATTGAAGGATGAACAGCAGTTTGCCAGACAAACAAGGAGGAAATAGGCAGGAGGAAACATTATCACAATAAACGCACCAAAACGTCATCTCCCTGGATTTGCCCTGGCCAGCCTACCAGACCCCTGAGTCCGTCAACCTATCCTGGGGATGCCAGGGGAGGGCTCATGGTTCCTGCATGCCAGTCTTTTGGCTCTGCAATGGTCATCCCTGCTATGCTGCATAAACAGGACAACACACATAAAAAGAAAATGACAACATTTATCAACCATGTTAGATGACATAAGAAGAGTGGTCATTCCATGACTCAACTCCAAGTGAGCAGTGAAAACTTCAGAGAAAAAAGAAGTTATGTGGTTTCTCCAACCTCCTTTGCTCCAACCTTGGTAAAGGGGCCCTCCATTCCCCGCCCCTATAAGCTAGCTCACCAGAACCAGGGAGGGAATAGATACAAGTTTCTTCACCACCTCTTAGCCCTTCTTGATAGCCAGGAATGATCTTCATCAACACAGGTGCAACTTTTCAATGACTATAAATTTCTCAGTGTGAGGCTTTTAAAGGGATGGAGGAAGCACCAAGTAAATGCGTAAAGACATAGAGCTATAAACCAAAAAATATGAATTCCAGTAACAACCCTGGACAAACTGGGTGACCATAAGCAACTCCTCCACCCTCTCTGATGCTTGGTGTGCATATCTGTAAAATGAGGAGGCTAGCAGATAACCTCTGAGGCCCCACCAGGTCTCACATTGAGTGGTTTCATGTTCACACTACAAAAACACTAAAAGTACCAACATCTTTTTTGTTCACAAACTCCTGAACTTTGGATTTAATTGCCATTTAATTCGTATTATTTTGTGTGATGCCACACCCCTGGAATGTCACACAGTAAGCATCTGAAATGATTGGCCCTACTTATTCCTGTTTATCAACCCTTAGGACAAACAAATCCCATAGCAACAACACACACATTCAAAACAGTTTTGATCTTTTGTCAGAAAATATTCTAAGCACACAAGTATAATGCTCTTACCATGTTACCCTTAATTGAAGCACCTATCATAATTCGAACTAGCAAGATACTTTAAAATAGATATTTAGGTTCGGATTTGACTCAAAATGACTGGCTCTCATGATTTGCCTTGACTACAAAGGGAGTTAACTGGTAAGATGTACGTGTTTTTGGGTCCCCTCTGTGCTTTTACACATTTTTTTTCTCTTTGATGATTTAAACCACATGTCAAGATATTTAAAGGATTATTTTATCAGGAATTCTCCAGTGTGAAATAAATACAGGGAAGAGCCCACAGGTTTATGCAAGATGTCCATACACACACATGTGTACAGACACACACACAGCCTCACAGTCGGGTGTAAATCATCCCTTGTCCTCCAGCAGCCAGTCTGCCATATTGATAAACAGGAGCTACTACATTAATTTAATTCTAAATTGCTGAAACATAGTTTGGGTACAATATAAATTTGGTAGAAAAATGGAATGTGCCAAGCCTTTAACAAATGAATGTTTAATGACTATTTGTGGAAAAAAAAAATCAATAATGGGAAACAGAAACTTACAAGATTTGACAAAGTTATCCTCTAAGTTAGCAAAGCCTGAAAAATATTTAAGGGAGGCAATGTCAAATTATACTTCAAATAATGCCCTTGAAAAGCATTTCTGTGACAGACTCTGCCAACATACTAATGGAGCTCTTGCAACTGAATGAGTTCCGCATAGTGACTCTAAGAGCTGCAAAACATACGCACTAGGTGATGCTTCATTAACAGCTGTTACATATTTTAACTCAAGAGTCCGAGGTGGCAGTTGCTTTTTATCTTCTGCCCATTCTGATTGACAAATATGAAGGTCAAGAGTGCTGTCTCGAGAAGGGTTCTGAGGTTGCGTCCGGGATCAGAGTGCTAGTTTATTGTTGATGTCTGCTGTGGGGGAGGGAGGCAGGAGTGGAGGAGGGAGGCAGAAGTGGTGACACGTGCACATTTCACACATCCCACAGGTGTCCATAGCCTGAACCACTATGCATGGTGCTGTAAGCACAGTCTTCCTTACACACAGTTCCTATCATGTCACTATCCTCTTCCAGAATTCACAGTAGCTCCAGATAGCACTGCATATCAATTATGGCATTATTTTAAGTCTTGTATCAAATTGATTATATTTTCTAACTGCCCCTCCTCTTCCCTTTCTCACTTTCATACTTAGATCGTCAATTTCTTTTCTATTGCTCCCTCTGTGTAAGTTATTAGATCTCCTCATTGTTCTTCTACAGTCCTCAACCATTCCCACCTCCCCACCTCTACTCATGCTATCACTTCCTTCGCCGGCCTGGATGGCAGTCTGAGCCAGTCTGCTCCTCAGAGACTCAAAAAGAACATCCAAAAATCTTTTGTGGCAGGCAAGTTGCTGATGCCTAATCCTAGCCCCATTTCTTCAGATTTATGCTATATATTCTGTACCAAATTATCACATTCTTATTTTTATGTTTATTTATAGCCATTCTATGATTGTTTCAAGAGAGTTTTTTTTATCCTCTTTTCTATTAAAGTGGGTGTACCATAAAGATAAATACTGTATCTTTTAATTTATTGCATCTTAACTAAATAAATTATTGGCCAAGCACAATGGCTCACACCTATAATCCCACTTTGGGAGGCCAAGGGAGGAGGATCACTTGAGGCCACGAGTTTGATACCAGCCTGAGCAACATAGCAAGACCCCCATCTCTACAAAAAATTAAAGAATTAGCTGGGTATGATGGTTTGCACCTGTAGTCCTAGCTACTCAGGAGGCTGAGGTTGGAGGATTGCATGAGCCCAGGAGTTTGAGGCTACAGAGAGCTGTGATCACACCTCTGCACTCCAGCCTGGGCAACAGAGTAAGACCATGTCTCAAAGAAAAGATTAATACAAATTTTAAAATTTTTTGTCATTTTATGGCTGTTATGATATACCAACAAGAGTCATATATTATTTTTAAATATTCTATTTTTATCCTTCATTACATGTAAAAAAAAAAAAAAAAAAAAAAAAAAAAAAGGAACAAAGTATATTAACATTTTCTCTGGACTTTCTATGCCCAGACACAGGGCATGGAATTTGCATTATTTCATTCAATGCTCACAACAACCTATGAAAAAGACACTATTATTAATCCACATTTTCCGGGAGAGTAAACTGAACTCAAAGAGAGTAAGAGACATGCTCAAGGTCACACAACAGCTAATAAAACTGTTTCTGTTGTGCTTCACGGTCTCTCTTCTGGCACAGTCCAAAGAAGATAAGTGCCTTTTATGACAGAAAAAATAAAAATTAGTCCAACTGGAGAGGTCCAGAATGTTGAAAGATTCAAATATTTTGAAATTCTACATTGGCTACTGTGTAAAATTATTTGTGCTGCTGTAACAAAATATCTGAAACTGGGTAATTTATAAAGAACAAATTTTTATTTCTCACAGTTCTAAAGTTAGGAAGCCCAAGATCAAGGTGCCGGCAAGCTGGGTGTCTGGTGAGGGCTGCTCTCTGCTTCCGAGATGTTGCCTTGTTACTGCATCAGCCAGAGGAGACAAACTCTGTATCCTCAGATGGCAGAAGGAACAGAAGGGGTGAAAGAAACAAACTCTCTCCATTAAGTCCTTTTATAATGACATTAATTCATCCATGAGGGTGGAGTTCTCACGACCTAAACACCTCCCAAAAGCCTCCACCTCCCAACACTGTTGCACTGGGGATTTACGTTTCCAACACGTAAACTTTGGGTGCTGCATTAAAACCATAGTGGCCACGAATTCCCCTTTTTACATAAACAAGAGAATATCATCACATTATTGTAACACAACAGAGGGAAAGCTAATGCTACTGAATGGACATTTCAAAAATTAAGCATCTACTTCTTTCCTAAGGGGCAAGTAGACAGAATGAATTTGTTCCATCCATTCATTTCTCATGTTGATGTCACTTTTCTCCACTCCACTTAGACAGTCCTTTCTGGTTTTATTATTGCCTTTCTTATTCTCTCCTGGCACCCAAAACAAAGGTAGTCAAGAAATGAATATAAATACACCACAGGTGGAAGCAGCCATAAGGCCTTCTATATTAGTTTTTGTTGATGAAAAATAAAAAGCCTCCTGTAGTGTATGGTTTTATTTATATAAGATTTATTTTGGAAAAGGAAAAACTATAGAGAAAGAACAAACTAGTGGTTGCCAGGGGCTGAGGGTAGAAGGACGACACTAGCTACAAAGGGGCAGGAGATGGGGCGATGGAAGCACCCTGCCACCTTGATTGTGATGGTGGTTACATGATGGTATTCACTGGCCAAGACTCATAGAATGGTATACCTAAAAAGGATGAATTCCAGTTATGTAATCATACTTTACTAAATTTGGTTTTAAAATAAAGTTAAATTAAAAAGACAAGTAATTTGAAACATAAAATCTAGCAGCAGTAAGAGCGTATAGATATGGCTTGCATGTGGGTATATGTCACTCACCTACTATAAAATATATTGAAATCTGGATAGGTATTTAGTACATAGATTTATATTTTTCTCAATAATTTAAGACCGTCAAGACCATTTAAATTAGATTGACGCAAGCTTTTGTAGGATTGAGAGGGTTCTCCTCAAAGAAATCGAGATCACAGGCTGAACCTTTCTCTACTAGTTGGAACATCAGCAAAACATTGGTGTGATGGATTCCTCTTTGAGAAGTTAACTTCCGCTGACATCTTCTCCGCTTACATTTGTAATTAAGAAGTTGCGTGTAATTAAGAAACTGGACTTCCATTTCCCAGGAAACAAAGTATTCCAGGAGTCCTTTAAAGCAAAAGCAATAATAATTAAAAATGAAATGAGCCACATAAGATTATTAAACATGTTATCTGTCAAAATAAGGAAACGATGACCTAAATACTGCAAACTAACATTAGTACACTACATATCAGAAATTGGTTATTGTGTTAATCAATTTATTACCATTATAATAGTACAATATTACAATATTCATTGATTACATTACCCGGAATGTTTAAGAAAAAGGCAGATCAACCTTTATTTCCAGAGAGAATTAAAAATTGCTTATGTGTTAAAATGCACACATTACTAATAATAAAAATGTACTATATACACTAACACATTTCATGGAAGTATATCTAACTTCTTAGTATACTTTTAGACAAAAGTTCTCCTTTGGGCTTTAATATCCTTATTTGTAACCTTAACCAAAATAGTTATGTGCTTAGTAACTTTAAAACCATGAATGTTAATACTAACCCACCTAAATTTTATGGTAAGAAATTTTAAATGTCTCAGGCTACCAGTTGATTCTGAAAAAACAAACTGTGATAATTACCTAATTAAAATAACTGCCTGTAAATGTGTTTTTAATTCTACTGTTTCAGTAGAAAATAAAATATAAGCAAAAAAAATACAACTACTCAATGGCCTTAGGCCTTCACTTCTAAACCAGGTTTGTTTTTAAATAACAAAAGAAGCAGATAAGAATACCAGCTCATAGATTTAAATGTCATTTGTGCATAATAATGAGCACAAAATTCTAAATGCATTTCAAATTGTAGTATCAATCAATAGTCACACTCTGCCTCTATTTAAAATTCTAAACAAATTCTTTAATAACAATTAGATTTGGCTATCATTAGGTTTTACAAAAACAAGTAGTGTACTTCCTATAAAGAGCCAGTTCAGTGAAAGAATATACATGCCCCCGATGTTAAAAATATCAATCGGCTCACAGGGTATGTACCGAAAATTGATGGGCTGAGCAATGAGAAAGAACTGAGAAACTTCTTGAGTTTCTGAGCGTTGTTAATGGCTCCATTTCCTAAAACGTTTAATCACACTGCTTTCAATGTGGACCTTTGGAATCAATATAGCATAGTGTTTTTGACACTATGCTTCACTGTCGGGCAAATAACTATGGGGCATGTTAAACTCTTTGTGCCTTATTCATAAAATGGAGTCAGTGGATAGCCCATAAAATCATTGTGAGGATTAAATGAGATAAGAACATTATATGTGCTAAGACAGTGTTTAGAATACAGTAGGCAATCCTTAAGCATTTTTGTTGGTGGTGCTGTTGCAATGCTAGCTGCCTGTAAATGTGTTTTTAATTCTAATAGTTTTTTGGAGCATTTACTATTTTCCGGACACTAATATACTTTACTTTTCTTTATCTCTATGAAGTAGTGCATTAGCTCCATTTTACAGATGGAAAAACTGAGTTCAGAGTTTAAGTAACTTGTCCAAGGGCACATCAACATAGAAAGCCTGAATTCGTATCAAGATCTGAAATCAGAGCCTGAGTTCTGTTCATTTTTACACTCCAGCAACATGACTCTTCATCCTTCATCTTCACACATTGAAGGGAATAATCAAGATGTTCTTTACTTAAAACTAAGTAAATGAAGTCAGCGATGCATGAGTTTTTGAAAGAGTCAACATTTAAAGTCTTAGAACACATGTCCTTAATTCCCATTAAGAATATCCTAGAGAATGAATAATGGAGGAATGTGGAGGGTTAAATAGTTATGTAAGATGAAGCACATGGGTTTGAGAAGTTTTGGGTACTACAAATCAGTGGGGTAAAGTTGATATTCATTCAAGAACTATGTTTCTTCATCTGTTCTACAAACTAGCTGATTTTCTTGAATGGAGAGATTATCTCCTGTTAGCCTGGAATGGAGGCAGTCTAAGTGATTTCTAACCCTATAGCTGTGTGACACCTTGAGGGCTGAGACAGGTGGGTAGAGGGATGTAGAACAAAGAGTTGTGACATCTTCTTACCTTTGTTGACTTGTTTTTAAAGGGCCATTAGACCTACTTTTACACATCATTTTGCTCCCCATCAAGTTTGATTTTAGGTTTTTCTTCCAATTGTTTGTATCATTCAGCAACCATTTCAAATTGAATGCTATTTGAATTGTATTTGGAAGTCAAAAACATCTTCCATAAAACTACTTGTACATAGCTAGAGAGGCAGATGTTAACTGGCGACTTCTACAAGACAGGGCCCACAAGCACATGAAACCTGGAGAAATGGAGGTGAGATGGTGCTGCAAAATTATGTTTGGAGGGGGACCTTATAAAGCAAGGGGATTTAGGGGATACCAGAAGTAGAAATGTTATCCTAGTATAAATGAAAGACACAAAAACTACAGCTGTAATCCCATTTGCATCTGATGTCTCTGGCCAAGCCTACCCTTTGCTCCTGATTGTGCATTGTGATCTCAAAGTATTCAATTCCTGATTTTCATTAACCATTTCTCAAATGTGTCCCTGTTATTTTGAAATCTAGTTTTCTGAAATATAAGCATTCCTAGGCTGTTCAAGGGGAATGCCTGCCTCTCCGCTTTAAATGAGGTAACAGAGATAGATGTGTTTTCAGCACTTCAGAATAAGATACAGTACAAATGTTGGGTATGTAAAAAAGAATATTGTAATTTATTTTCTCATGAGTCAGATAATTAACCTTGAAATATCCCAAATAAAAGCATATGCTAGCCTCGATTAATTCTTAAGTTTTCAAATTTAAAAAAAATTTCAACAGTTAAAAATATGCTGTAGTCAATTAGCAGAATACTTAGCAAGAAACAATGTAACTTAGTAGCCTCATAAGTAACTGGTCAGAGGCAAAGCATTTCATTTTGCAGACTAAGTGTTCCCCTAATTCTTTCCTCATCTGCGCAGTGGCAATATACCATCAACCTTTCCTATAAGGCTTGCAGAAAGAATCCAAATCTACTACTTACAACCTATTCTTGTTGTTCTGATATAATTTATTTCCTATACCACACGTAGAGTGTGATTTCGTTTTTCTTTTTTTTTTTTTTTTTTTTTTTTTTTGAGATGGAGTCTCACTCTGTTGCCAGGGCTGGAGTCCAGTGGCACAATCTCGGCTCACTGCAACATCTGCCTCCTGAGTTCAAGCAATTCTTATGCCTCAGCCTCCTGAGTAGCTGGGACTATAGGCGGGTGCCGCTACACCACACTTATTTTTGTATTTTTAGTAGAGATGGGGTTTCACCATGTTGTCCAGGCTGGTCTTGAACTCCTGACTTCAAATGATCTGTCCACCTCAGCCTCCCAAAGTGCTGGGATTACAGATGGCAGCCATCATGTCTGACCCAATTTTTCCTTTTTTGTTGTTGTTTATACATCTTATTTTCCCAGTGAGCAAGACGATTGCCAGACTACCACATTCATTTCTCTATTTTTCTTAACCTAGACTTCAGGGAACATTTATCAAGTTCAATTGAATTTAACCAAATTCTAAATAGAAAATTGTCATTATCACCACATCACTGTGTTCATTACTATTAATCCAAATAGACAGTCATATTAAAGGCACAGAAACTATTTAAACCAATGGGAATTGGCTTATAAAGCACAAACTAGGACTGAGAAGCAGATGTTTAAAGCGTTATGATGGACCTGTTGGACGGTTCTTAAAAGACACAAAGACATAGGGCCAAGTCATTCAGTACTGACCACTAGCATCGGATTATGTTTTCCTTGCTGGCCAGTAGGTCCAACAAGATGTTAACAGAAAGAAGAAAACAGTATAATATATAGTAAAAACAGTTTGTCCCAGGACAATTTCTTCTTCTCAGTTGGTCTGAGTTTTCCAAGTCAAATTCGCTGAAAGTATTTAAATTAAAGAGCAATAATTCAAGAGCAATACCTGGGTAATTTATGGTTTGTAGTCCAAGAGTTCAAAATGGGAAGGGTAAGCGATATACTTTTCATCTACAATGTTTGTGTGTGTGTGTGGTGGGTGGGGAGAAGGGATGATATGGGAACTAGCAATACCACTACATCCAGGCCTCATCATGGCACAAAATGGTACGAAATGTACACATCACCGGTCAGTTTACAACGTTAGGAGGCACAAATTCCTGAGTATAGTTGATGTGGGAACCTGGGCTCAAATCTGACACGTTAACATGTAGTTGGTGTATCTCTAATGTCCATAATCTCACTATAACATGTTTCATCATATTCATTAAGGAAGAAAAGAAGAATACATGTGGTCACCAGATTTGTTTTTGTTTCTAAAAGCAAGCTGCATCCTTTAATTACCCTTTACCATCTTATTGCTCCAATTATTACTGCAACTTTGAAATAATTTTTTTGACATAAGCTTTTTAATCAAGAACAAACAAGACCACACATCCTCCTGATTGATACATTAAAAACATATGTCTATTATGATAAATACCCGATGAAGAATATGTTTTAGTGAAAAACCAAAAGCTGAACAAAATGATGGAACGAGACTCTTGACTATTGATCACCTTTTCCAAGGCCGCCCCTCTTCAGAATATCAAGCCTGTAATGTGCTGAATAGGACCTCAATAACGTGTGTGCTTTCTGCCAGGATATCTGGTTGCTCTAGAAGGTCCAGAGTGTGATTCTGACCTCAACTTTGCCATACTCAAGAGTGAGAATCATAGAACCAACAGGAAGAGAAATTTACTTGTGACATAAAACTTATAACATGACAAACAGGTCTGCAGCCAAATGTCACTGATATTTTTAATTTTCCTGTATAAAGTTTTCCACGCTTAACCAGCTGGTATTGAAGAGAAGCTGGATAAAAAAGAAATTCTAGATACTGACTGGAGAATTCCAATGCATGACATTAAATAATGAACATGTGAGCTATGTGCAAAAGAATAGAAAGATTGACATCTATTGGGGATAGTCCACACATAAAATATTTTTATACAAAAGCACATAAGAGCAATTTGAGATCCAGCAGTACAGAATAATGGCATAGAAAAACATCAAATACAATGTGCAAAAAGGAAGAAAGGAAGAGGAAGAGAAACACACACACACAAAAATAGAACACAGAACAACACCAGTACTAAAAGGGGAATCGCTAAAGACACAAGAGAAAATAAAGACCACCTGATATGTTTAAAAGCAGTATTTTATTCTGTGAACCTAACAAGATTGTGGGATTTTTGACAGAGTTATAATTAAGGATTCATGACTTGTTTTGTTTTCACTTCAGATATTATTGAAGATTGAAGAAATTCCAGACTTCCAGGCTGAGAAATTGAAAATGAATGAGACCCCGATTGGTATGGAAGAATCAAATTGTAAGAGTCAGAGGAAAGAGAATCGTATATCTCAAGGGACATGATTGGCTGCTCTGGGAATTGTGTAGTTGTACCATGTCAGAGCTTGAAGCATAGGTTGGAGGGATAAATCCCCATGAAGAGAGGATTTTTATGTTGTGAGAATGAGTAAGTGCATCAAACATAGTCCATACTTAATAAATATTAGAATAAACTGAATGAAAAGCAGTTGATTAAAAAATAAACAAAAGCAGGGAGCTAAAGGAAAGAGCCTTAGAAGATCCCCCTCGGCTGTCAAACAGAAACCTAGAAGTAATTTCAAAAGTGGAAGGAGGTGAAAAAGTCAGGTACAGTGTTAAGAAAAGTCAAAGTTATGGACATTATGCTGCTACACAACATTGATTCTTTTTCTTCTGCTTTCTCAGATGAAAATGAAGCAGTGGAAACTAAGATCTTCCTGTGAGTATGTAGAAGTAGTTACAGAAAGAAGCTGTTGCAAAATATCAACAGTCTTCAACTAGGATGCTTGGGTCTTTGACCCCCACTACACAGCATTCCATTCTCACTATTCATATGTGAAAGATGGTCCATGGCTTCTACCAGATTCTCAAAGAGCTTGTTACCTTAACAAAGGTTAGGAACCACAATTCTAGAGAAAGTAATCTTTTTGGCCACTGGGGGGCAAGTTTGAAGGAGTTGATGGAAAGTTGGCTGACATCCGCCCATCCTTATTCATCCTCACCACTTTCCCTTCCATCTCAGCGGAAGTATTGCTGTCCTCTTGAGCCTTCTCTGCATTTTAAATCTCACCCCACCCCACCCACCCCATCTCCACTGCTTTTTCTCACTTGCCTTTGTTCCATAAATAATGTTGTTCCCAAGACTCTATATCCAATCCCTTTCTCTTCACACTTTATACATTCTGTCTGGCTGATCTGTATTCTATCTGGCTCCAGCCAATTTATAAATGATGGCTCCAAAGTCTGGAAACATAGGTGAATACATAAGAAATGATTTATTGATACAGTATTAGAATACCTGACAAAATATTATTATCTATGTTTCCAGAATTTATGGCCATCTGTACATATTTATGGTTTCCAAATCAATCTCAAGCCAAGAAGTCTTTCTTGAGCTGGATGTGATTTTTAGACTGTGGAGTGTCAATGGAACATCTCCACCTGGCATCCCCCAAACACTTCTTACACAATGTCCAAATCAAAGCTCACCATTTTTCCCCAACATCCTTCTGCACGCCCCATCTCAGGGATTGGTATCCCCATTCTTATCCAACTCCCAAAGCAGAAACCTGGGAATTATCCTCAGCAGTTCCCTCCTCTTCACCACTTCTCTTTCCAACTGGTCACCAATCCCGTCTATTCTAACTGAAATACTTTCAACTCTGCTCCCACCCCAGCCCATCTTTACTGATATTACTTTAGTTTAAGCACTTACCATTTCTTGCCTCCTCTTTTATTACATTAGAGCTTCTCCCCACTGGTCTTCCTCCTAATCCAATCTCACCTCTTTTTAGGCCCTCCTCCAAAGAGCCTTTCTAAAATACAAATCTGATTGTGATAATTCATCACAAGCATACCTCAGATATTGTCAGTTTGGTTCCAGACCACCACAATAAAGCGAATATTGTAATAAAGTAAGTCACATGAATTATTTTTGGTTCCCAGTACATAGAAAGTGGTGCACACATTGTTTTAGTCATACTACTGCACACTTAATATGTGTGCACTTATTAAGTGTATGTATAACATGTGTGCACTTATTAAGTGTACATACCTTAACATGTGTGCACTTATTAAGTGTATGAAACAACGTACGTACCTTAACTAAAAAAATACTCCATTGCTAAAAATTACTAATGATCATTTGAGCCTTCAGCAAGTTGTAATCTTTTTGCTGGTGGAGGGTCTTGCCTCAATAGTGATGTCTGCTGACTGATTAGGGTGGTGGTTGGTGAAGGTTGGGGTGGCTGTGGCAATTTCTGAAAATAAAGCAACAGTGAAGTTTGCCACTTCGATTGACTCTTCCTTTCACAAAAGATTTCTATGTAGTGTCTGATGCTATTTGATATCATTTTTCAAAACTGGAGTCAATCCTCTCAAACTCTGCTGCTACTTTACCAACTAAGTTTATGTAATATTCTAAATCCTTTATTGTCATTTCAATGATGTTCACAGCATCGTTACCAGGAGTAGATTTCATCTCAATAAACCACTTTATTTGCTCAACTGTAAGAAGCAACTCCTCATCTTTTAAAGTTTTATCATAAGATTGCAGCAATTCAGTCACATTCTTTGGGCTCAACTTCCAATTCTAGTTCTCTGGCTATTTCTAACACATCTGAAGTTGCATCTGCCACTGAAGTCTTGAACCCTTCAAAGCCATCCATAAGGACTGAAATCAACTTCTTCCAAACTTCTGTTGATATTTTGACCTCTTCCCATGAATCGCAAATGTCCTTAATGGCATCTAGATTGGTGACTCCTTTCCAGAAGGTTTTCCATTTATTTTGCCAAGATCCACCCAGAGGAATCACTATCTATGGCAGCTATTGCCTTATTAAATGTATTTCTTAAGTAATAAGTCTTAAAAGTTAAAATTACTTCTTGCTCTGTGAGCTACAGAATGGATGTTGTGTTGGTAGGCATGAAAACAACATTCACCGGCTTGTATATCTGCACTAGACCTCTTGAGTAACTAGGTGCATAGATAATGAGCAGTAATATTTTGAAAGAAATCTTTTTTTCAGTAAATCATGCTATAAACAGATATCCGACCATCTAGGCTTTGTTGTTCCATTTATAGAGTACAGAGCAGACAGCATAACTCTTAAAGGCCCCAGGATTTTCAGGATAGTAAATGAGAACTGGCTTCAACTTAAAGTCAGCCCCTAACAAGAAAGTCAATCTGCCCTTTGAAACTTTGAACCCAGGCATTGATTTCTCCTCTCTAGCTAGGAAAGTCCTCAATGAAATTTTCATCTACATTGAAAACCTGTTGTTTAGTGTAGCCACCTTCATCGGTTATCTTAGCCAGATCTTCTGTATAACATGCTGCAGCTTTTGCATCAGCACTTGCTGCTTCACCTTGCACTTTGACGTTACAAAGAACAGCTTCTTTTTTTAAAATGCATGAACCCATCTCTACTAGCTTCAAACTCCTCTTCTGTAGCTCCTTCACCTCTCTCAGCCATCACAGAATTGAAGAGAGTTAGGACCTTGCTCTGGATTAGGCTTCCATTAAAGGAATGTCGTGGCTCATTTGACCTTCTATCCAGGCCACTCAAACTTCCTCTGTATCAACAACAAGGTTTTTTCACTTTCTTATCATTCCATGTGTTCACTGGAATAGCATTTTAAATTTCCTTCAAGAGCTTTTGCTTTGCATTCACGACTTGGCAGACTGGTGCCAGAAGTCCAGCTTTCGGCCTGTATTGGCTTTTGAATGCTTTCCTCACTAAGCTTAATCATTTCTAGCTTTTGATTTAAAGTGAAAGATGTAAACATTTCTCTGCCATTTGGCTAAGATCAAGTGTAAAGAGAGAGACACGTGACTTTTCCTTTCACTTGAACACTTAGAGGCCACTGTAGAGTTATTAATTGGCCTAATTTCAATATTGCTGTGTCTCAGGGAGTGTAAGGTCAGAGGAGAGGGAAAGAAATGGGGGATTGTCCAGTCTATGGAGCAGTCACAACATATACAATGTTTATTAAATTCGCTATCTTATGTGGATACAGTTCATGTTTCCCCAAAATAATTACAACAGTAACATCAAAGATTACCAATCACACATCACCATAGTAGATGTAACAATAATGAAAAAGTTTGAAATATTGCAATTATTAAAATGTGGCAGAGACAGGAATTGAGCACAGGCTGCTGGAAAAAATGGTGATAGGCTCACTTGGCACAGGAGTGCCACAAACCTTCAATTTATAAAAAAAAAAAAAAAAAAAAACCACACATACACACAATATAAAGTGTATGCCTTTACTTCAAACCCTCCTATAGCCCAGTTGCTGAACAACAGAATCCAACTCCTTAGCCTGGCATAAAAGGCCATCGTCTTCTACCTTTTCAGCTTATCTTTGGTGCTACAACCACACCCACTGACTTGACCTTTCTCTAATGTGTGTAATCCCCCTGCTTGGACTTTCCCTGGAACTACTCCTTCCCTCACCACTGTTGGAAACCCTCAGAGTTTGGACTTCTTATTCTGCATTCTGAGAGCAGCTTACATCATTATCAGAATGTATTACAATTGTCTGTCCATTTAGAATCTCTTCCCCACTATATTGCAAGCTCCCAATTTATTAACATATGTTTAACGGAAGAATGGCAGGTGCGAGAGAGAAACTGGAGAGTTTGGAACTGGAAAGGAATTTGTACTTTGTGTTTTCTGATAAGCAAATGGTGTTATGTAAAATACTAGTCCCTGACACAGATCAGGCATGGAAGGTTTAACTGGAGTAGAACTATAGGAACCAGTGGTGCAGGACTTAGATCCCGTCATTGTTACTGAAGAACAAATTGGTGAATGAGAGGAAGCCTAGCCTGGCAAGCTAACCCAGGTGCCCAAAAGGATAACAGACAACTGATTTTCTTAAGAAGAAGTCTGTGAGGGGATGAATTCTCAGCAAGATCCAACAGCATGGCCTGTCAGGTAGATAGTACACAGCAGGATCCTGAAATAAGCCATATTTTGAGATTTTGATAGACGGTAATCAGCATCGGCCAGGCACAATGGTTCACACCTATAATCCCAACATTTTGGGAGGCAGAGGCAGGCAGATCATTTGAGGCCAGGAGTTTGAGATCAGCTGGCCAACATAGCAGAATCCCGTCTCTACTAAAATGACAAAAACTTATCTGGGCATGGTGGTCCATGCCTATAATCTCAGCTAGTTGGGAGGCTGGGACATGAGAATTGCTTGAACCCAGGAGGTGGAGGTTGCAGTGAGCTGAGATCATGACACTGCACTCCAGCCTAGGCAACAGAATGAGACTCCGTCTAAAAAAAAAAAACAACGCAATTAGCGTCACAGAAGACTTTGAACAAGAAATAGTGTAGTGCCCAATCCTGGAGAGGAATTAGTAAGGCAGGCCTGGTGGGACTAAGATTCTCAACAGGTGATCAGGACTGGGAATCGGGCACAGGGAAACAAGGTGGATTTTGTTTCAATATCGAGGCTAAGGGGGAGCCTGGAGTCAGGGATGCAACTGAACTGAGAGCAAAGTCAAAGTCAGAGCCCCAGCAATACTGAAGCTAAGTTATGAGCATCTTGCTAGGGCCCCTGGAAATCCCACCAAGGAGAGGATCGCTCCAGCATCTAAGGCAGAGCAGAGTTGAGGCTAAGAAGTTCTCTGAGCAGGAGGAGCAGACCTGTGGTCAGGCACTAGGGCAAGCCACGGCTATATCCATAGAACACTACATTTAGGAAACGTGAACATCCTTTTATGAGTGCAGGCCCAATTTTTTTTTACTTTTAGTAAGATACTTATCTGTTGGCTCTTTTTCTAATGACACCTTATGTATTCCAAGGAAACAGAGGTTTTCCTCCTTCACAGCAGAAATAGAGGTTTTCCTCCTTCACAGCACAGTCAATTAAGAGAACTAAAAACAGGTTAAAAAATATTAGGCTTGTTTACATCTTAGTTAAAAAACTGGGAAATACAATCCTGGCAAAGCAGTCATTATTTCTGGATTCCTTCAAGACGCAAAAAATCAAAATCTTTCAGAGCAGAATGTGAGCACGCGGCACCCAGTCATTTTGTGCTCCAGGTTTAGGCAGTGGTGACTCAGGTCAATGTAGGAGACCGAGGAAGGTCATCTGGAGGTCAGGAAGGCAAGCTTAGGGGGTCCCACTTTACATGTTGAGGTTCAGGTCAGATTTAAAAAAAAAAAAAAGAGTTTTGAGGCTAAGTTTTTAAATAACCCATTACACATTTCTTCTTTTACAGATGCACGATAAATTGAGGCACAGAGAAGTTACATAAAATTCCAAAATCATACTTCTAGTTGGTGACAGAGATTTGATGACACAAAGGGAGACCAAGTCAAAAACTATTCAGACATTCTCTAGGAGCTTTCCATCTACGAGTGGAAAAATCAATGTTCCATGTTCCAATACCCACCTGCAGAAAATCCAGAGTGGTATATAAGTATTAAACAAAGACATGACTGGATAGGTATATACATCCATACAGACTAACGTCAATATTTTCAGTTTCATATATTGAAAAAAATCTCAAAAACAATGTGATAATTTATAATATCTAATTTATAAAATTTAGAAGTTGCTTTAGCTAAGCAGACCAGTGAGGGTACAGTCAATAAAACAAAAATCATTCTGTATCTTGAAAAACAAAAGTGTTTTGGGTATAGAGAATTGGTTTCATATATGATTAAAAAACAAACAAACAAACAAAAAAACAGAATCTCAACAAATGGTACAACTTCCCCCAGATGAGCAATTGCAAGAAGGCATGGCCACTCTTTGGGCTGGAGGTAAGCAGGAGGAGTTGGTGTCCCTAGAGCTAGGCCAGGAAGGGTGTTTCCAGCCAGGGACCAGGCCTGTAGAGGAAGAAGCTGTCCAGTGGGGTCTGAAGTCTTGGAAAAGACTCAGTCTCAACTTTATCCTCAAGAACCACAAAAAAAGGTAAGAGAAAGTCAACTTAAATTAGTAAATGACTCTTCCCCAACTCCACCCTATCTTTTCCTTTCTGTGTTTTGATTGCAGTCCGATTCATCTTCACCCCCAAGGCATCTCTCCAAAGCAAGAAAGCCATCCAACGGTGCTGATCCGAGTCAATCGCTCTTATCCTTTGGGGTTAGGAATAGCTGCATGAGGAGTGAGCCATCACATGACAAAGTGACCCAGAGGAGTGTGGTTCCTGAGCATAATGAAAATGCCAAGGTTAAGGATGATGACTAACTGCAGTTAAATCACCTTCCAAGTTCTACTTTGCTTAATTAATCCTTTCGTCACTCTCTGGCATATAATGAAATTCTTAAAGGAACATTTTAAACCTACACAGTCAATTTCCCCATTCAAGCCAGCAAAAGTATGATCCAGAAAGATAGGAAACAGAAAAATCAATTCTATTTACCAGTGTTTTTGGAAACCCGCTATTCTTCATATCTATTCCTTAGGGGACAGGGGGATACCAGAAAGAGTCTCTGCCCTTCTGTTAACCATCTAGGGGGAATATGCAACAAGGGAGTGTGAATTCCCACTTTCAAGGTCACCTTGACATGTGGAGGTTTTCCAACATTTTGGAACCTGACTCATTCCAGCACATTGCTTTGTTGTGGCATCAGCTGTCAGTGGGCTGGATGACAGGAGCAACCAAGCCTAAGTCCCTAAATTAAGAGTCTTCTATGTGCTATCTCATTTAATTTTTAGAATGATCATATTAAGACAGAACTTCTACCTCCTTATGAGGATGAGATGGCTTAGGAAGCCCTAACACGCAGAATTTAAATTCTCTTTCCTTCCAGTTCACACTCCCACATGGACACACAGGCCACACCTAATCCATTCCTCTCCCCTCATTCATTCATTCATCCATTCTTTCACTTAATAAACAGTTATTGGTTGGGCACAGTGACTCACACCTTTAATCCCAACCGAGGCTGGAGGATTGCTTGAGCACAGGAGTTTGAGACCAGCCTGGGTAACATAGCAACACCTCATGTCTACTAAAAATATTTTTAAAATTAGGCAGGCATGACGACATGTGCTTGTAGTCCCAGCTGCTTGGGAGGCTGAGGTGGGAGGATCACTTGAGCCCAGGAGTTAGAGGTTGCAGTAAGTTATGATCTGCACTCCAGCCTGGGCAACAGAGCAAATCAAAAAAAATGATTGCACTCCAGCCTGGGCAACAGAGCAAGACCCTGTCTTTAAAATAAAACCCAAAAAACAAACAAACAAAAGACACTATTGATCACCTACTGTGTGCCAGGCACTAGGGATGTAGCAGAGAATAAAAAAAAAAAGAAAAAATTCCCACTGTCATGGAGTTTATATTCTAGTCTAAGAGGATAGCCAAAAAAAATCAAAATATATCATTTATCCAATGATACTATGGTGTTATCAATAAAAAACAACAATAATGTAAGGAAAGGCCATGTATTTTCCTAGGATGAGAACAATTGACCTTTTTTTTAAGAGGTCAAGGAAAGCTTTTTTGTAAAGATGAACTATTGAGGAAAGCTCGAGAGTGGGAGCCATACAAATAGGAAAGAGCATTCCAGCCAGAAGGAACAGCAAGTGCAGAGGCCCTCGGGTTGGAACATGCCTTGTAACATGCTCCACAAACAGCAAAGGGCCTATGGTAACTGAAGTGGAGTGAGGGTAAGAAAGAAATAGTGGGAGATGAGCTCAGAAATGTGAGAGAGATGAGATTTTGTAGGGCCTTCTGGGCTTTTTTAAGAACTCTAGCATTTACTCTGAGTGAGATGGGGAACCAGTAGAACAGAAGACTGACATGCTCTGATTTGCTTTTTAAAAAGGATTGCTCTGTCTGGTGGATGGAGAAAGGAATGGAGGGGCACAAATGCAAAAGCAAGGAAATCAATTGCAATAATCCAGAGGACAGATGGAGTTGGAGGCGATAAAAGGTCAGATTCTGCATATATTCGAGACAAATTTTTAAGATCCTCCAGAGTACAAATTTATGGCCATTCATTCTTTCCCCGAGTCTTTAGGCTAAATCTGCAATGTTCATAAATCCAAGGTCCAGGAACTTGGACCAGTGAGGAGCTCAGTTACCAAAGCTTGGATTTGGTTAGTGTCTTCCATTGATTTTAAAGAAACTGAAGCAGGGAGTCTAATGAAAAGGAAAGGAGATAAGTAATTAATACTGGTCAGGATAAGGAACTGCAGCATCAATATACTGAGTTCCTAATGTTTTTTGTTTTTGTTTGTTTGTTTGTTTGAGATGGAGTTTCACTCTGTCACCCAGGCAGGAGTACAATGGTGCGGTCTTGGCTCACTGCAACCTCTGCCTCCTGGGTTCAAGCAATTCTCCTGCCTCAGCCTCCCAAGTAGCTGGGATTACAGGGGCCCACCACTTAATATGTCAAGTCCCTATATTTAAAAGATTTCTATATACTATCTCATTTATATAAAGACAGAACTTATTTTATGGGGAAGTAACAGCTCAGGAAGGCTTAGTAACTCGGTCTGAGTCACATGATTAAGACAAGGCTAAGTTGAAACTTAAGTCTGGCTCACTTGTCTCTAAAGTCTGTGGCATTTCCTCTACACTACAATTATTCATTCACTCAATGAATGTTTATTGAATCCCTAGTGCAGCCGCGTAAGACACAGACATGAGCAAGATAGAAGTTTGTTGAGGTCAAGTACCCTAACTGTAAATGTAGCACTGATGCTTAGAAAAGAAGCTATTTCTAGAAAATATTTTCTTTCTTTCATTCATCGAACAAATATTTATTGAGTGCCTACTAAGTACTGGCATAAAAGTCTTTCTCTCCCGAAGCTTACATTGTGGTAGGGGGATCCAGACAACACACAAAATGTAAAACCCCTCAGGCAGGGATACATACTATAGAGAGAAATAAAGTCGGGCTGCAGAGCTCTGATTATTCTACGTGGATTGGTCAGGGATGCTACTTGTTAGGATCATGTGTAAGCAAGGACCTAAGAAAAAAAGTGATGGAGTATGGCATGCAAATATCTCAGGAGAGAGCCTTCCTGCCAGAAGGAAGAGTTACTGCAAAAGCTCTGGATACTCCAGGAAGAGCAAGAAAGCAAAATGGCAGGAGTGGCAGGAGCAAGGGAGATGGTGGTAGGAGACAAGGTCAGCAAGGTGGTAGTGGATGGCCTAGCCAAGAGATCAGCTGGGAGGCTATTGCCATAATTCAGGAGAGAAATTATGCAAATTTAGACCATGTGAGAAGGAGTGGCCAACAGTGAGAAGTAAAAAGATTTGGGATATATTTTGAAAGTTGGGAATTTGCTGACACATTTTATATGGAGTGTATGAGAAAAAAATTTGACCTCAGCTACAGGAAGCACAGTTGTATATTTGGAGTTGGGGAAGACTACAGGAAAAACTGACTTGGAAGGGAATCAAGACAAATTAAGTTTTAGGTGTTGGATGGGGGTTGATGTGTTAGTCTGAAGTGTGAGGGAGAGAAGCAGGCTGAAGATATAAGTGTAAGTGTATACCTGGTATTTACATCTCAGTCCAGATACAATCACCTAGGGAGCAAGCACAGCTGGAGAACAGAAGACATCTGAGCCTGCAGACGCTCCAACCTTTAGATGAAAAGGAGGCAGCAGAAAAATCCTAACCCCATACCTACTAAGTCAGAATCTTGGGAGTTTGAGTTTAGATATTTATATTTTTAACAAGCTCTCCCAACCATGGTAATGTACAGTTGAGCTTGGGAACAACTGAAAAACTTAGACCTGCACTCAATGACACACTTTCTTGTCATAATTTAGTAAAGTACTTTTAATTGTTTGTATCACTAATTTTAGGTAATCTAGTTAAGTGCTTGTGAGATGGGAATTATGAATAGACAGCCAGGGAAGGAGGAGATATCCGATGCTATAGCTTATGCTTCCAACCAAAAGATGTGATGATTTCTATAAATTCCAAAAAATTGGCTGTCCCAAATTTCCATTCCTATACGCTCTCAGATGTGTTTCTAGTTTTTGAATAGAGAAAGGTGGGGAGATGTTTTTAAGCATCTTGGTTGGGTTTTGTTAATTCATTGTTTCATCACATGAGGTAGCCAGAGAAACCTTAGCTTGCTTCTGTGTGTGCCTATTAAACAAGGGAGCAGATGACAAAAAGATTGATGCTAACCAATTTTTCATGGGGTTAGAGTTATCCAGGAAAGTGTCAAGAGTAGATACCCCAAAAAGGGATTCTGATAGATAGATATGTATCACTGAGTTTCATAAAGCCGTGCGTCTGAATGCGAGATCAACAAAAGGGAGAGTAAGAGCCAAAAGCCAGTGCAAGCAAAATGGCCCCAAGAGAGTCACTGCAGCTGACTACACATTTATATATAGTATATACTGCTTGTCACAGCAATAGACACATATGCAAGGATTGAAATTCTAAGTGGATGATAAATAACAACACAAGAGGAACTAATCAAGAGGAGTGGAGCTGATTAAGGCCACAGTGTTTAGCACTGCCAAAAGATAAAATGATCAGAAAGCTCAAACTGAGGATTCAGGGAGGAAAAATGGCTGTATTTGCTGAAAGGTTCAATAAATGTTTGGAGAATCAAATCCCTATAGAACCTCATATATACAACTTGGGATGAAGTTATACTTGATCTCTTGATCTGTTTACTGGCAGCATGGGAATTACCTGGAAACTTATTAGAAATACAGAATCTCAGGCCAACCCCCAACCTCCTAAATCAGAATCAGCATGTTAATAAAGATCCCAGAGGATCTGTGTGCACACTAAAGTTTGAGAAACTCTGATGAAGGAGTCTGTTGCCTTTAAAATTATCACTGACAAGGAGGGTGGAAGGAAGGGAAGTAGTGGCTGGCTCAGCATTAGACTTAAGAATGAACAGATACCTAAACCTGTCTTCTCAGAGTTCAATAAAAAATCCAGGAAGCTCCTCAGTTTGTTTTAGAGACAAGGTCTGAGCCCTCAATCAAGTGCAATCCCAGACTAGTTACTTGGGCTCCAACTGTTCCCATAGCAAGGCACAGATATGGAAGCATAAACTCTGAGTTAGGGGACATTCTGTGTGAGCCGACAAGGCACTAAGAGAAGAATCAAGGTGGTTTGAGTAGTCACAGCAGTCACTAAGAGGAGCAGGCACTCACCCTTCAGAAAGTCCTTTCCATTCAGAAAGGAATGGAAATTATGGTCAAATAGCAACAATTCAATTTTGGTAAGTGGAATTTCCAGATGCATGGAAAATATGAACTTTAGAGGACTTCACAAACATTAACATTTCTGCAAAGGCTTCAGTGGCCATGAATCACACTTTCTTGCATAGCACTGAATTCTAACCATCTCCTATACAGTGAACCTCAACCCCACAGGCCTAACCAAGCCCATCAGGAACAGAATCCGAGAACTATGTGTTCTAAGACAAACCAACACACGTGCTCTTGCCATTCTGAAAGTGTTTTCTGAAGAGGCCTCTTCCTTCTATACCACAGTGTTGAGCAAGGAGAGGAAAAAGTCATATCATTATCCCATATATTCTTTTCATCCAGCCACAATTACAGGGGGGCTTGCAGCATGTTATGTGAGCCTGTCATCAAGGCTGAAGCTAAAAAATTTGAATTACACAACAGTAAGACGGGCCCGTGCATCCCGCTCAAACAACGGAATTCAACTTCAAACCAACTTACTTAACGCACTTCTGCCATCCATGCCAACTGCCAGTTACCCTGAAGAGCTTAAACACACATTGGTACTGATGTTTTGCAAAGGGATCAGAAAAAAATATATATTCTTAAAGCATTTAATAGTATTACCTTCAAGTCAGGTGCTATGCTAAGTGCATTCCATGCATTTTCACATTTTCTCTTCAAATTTAACACCTTCAAAAATTATGATTAGCTGTATTATCACCATATTATAGATATGGGAACCAACACTCAAAAAGGTTCAATAACTTGTCCAAGGCCACATGGTAAGTATACAAGCAGGATTCAAACTCAGGCCACTTGACTCTAATACCTTATAGTTCACTGCCAAAGGGCTCAACTTCCCATTATCAACTGCCCAGCCTCCCAACGTGAATTATATTAGAATAGAATTTATGAGACAGACACATTTACCATCTGCTTAAAGAGAACTTACTTGTCTGGACAAGTGCCCACTTGCAAAGGAATACCATAGAATATGTATTTATGGTATCTACTAAGCATGGGAAATAAATAATTGAAGTGAAAGATCTATGCAGAAGTAGAGCCATCTGCCTTTCCAATGTCACTTGGCCAGTAGACTTGGGCTCCCACTGTTCCCATAGCAAGGCACAATTATGGTAGCATAAGCTCTGATTTGGGGGACATTTCTGCCTGAGCTAACAAGGCACCAAGAGAAGAATCACGGGGGTTTGGGTAGACAGCAGTCACTGAAAGGAGCAGGCACTCACCCTTCAGAAAACCTCTCTTAAGAGAGATTTCTACCACACTGTTACCACATTCTAGAAAAGGGTCAAGGGGAGTCCACTCTCTTCCTTCGAGGTGGGTGGTTAGCAGCCAACCCTCATGCAAGCCTCCAGGAGCACTCCATGGGGCAGTGGCAGATTTATATGTCAGCAGGAAGCCAGCTTGCCACCCAGACACTAAACTATTATTGGAGCAGGCTAGACCTTGGCGTCTGGCTGGGTCCAGCTGCCAACACACCTTGCCAGTAACTGCAGGTGCTGGCTGCTGCTCTGGCACTGTCTCAGGAAAAGGAGAGTGCTAGAAAATATTGCACGGACAAATTTTCAGCTAAGGGGCAGTGATTCTATCAATGTGCCAATGTGCCTTATCATTGTGTTGCTAGATAGAAGTCGGGTTATGATGTTACTGTGAGCCTATCTTAAGCATGGACACATAATCAGGGTTAGGAGGAGGCCTTTCGCATAATATTATAGTTCTCAGTCAAGAGAGCTTCATCATTGAGAACACACACACTCGCCAAATAAATATATTTAAACATCAGCGGAAAATTTTTCTGAGTTTGAGGAGGTTCTATATAAAGGATCACAGCGGGGAGGAGAAAACATTAATTTATTATGGAAAGAAAGGATGACATCTTCAAACACCCAGATGAAACAGCATCTCCTTCCTGGCTGGGAATTTGTGGTGCTACGTGTGTGTCGTGGAGGAGGTGGTTGGGGGAGGCCGGGAGATGGCAGAAGTCTAAATAGAGCATAGTGTGGGTTGTTGGGCTCCCCAGGGTGAAGAAACCTTACTGGAAAACTAGTTTTAAAAGAACAGAGTGTTTGTAAGCAGGGTTCCTATATGACGCCAGTGAAAGGAAAGAAGATGGAAAACATCTTCCAATTCCAAAAGTTGAAAAAGAAGATAAAGACTAAGTTTCATGTAAGAAACATCCTCTCATCGAAAAACAGCTATTTGTCACTGCTTCCAAGAAGTCATGTGTTTGATCTGGAAGGTTTCTGGCCTCCACTATGCCACACCTGGAACCTCAGGTGTAGTCTCCTGATCTCTTGTAACCTGAGATTCTCCATCTACACACAGAAGCTAATAATGCCTCCAGGCCCAGCACTGTCCACGCCTGCAATATACCTGCCAGGAGAAGGTGTCTAACCTCTCCAGAACATAATTAGTCACCCATCCCCAAGAAAATAAATACGAGGAGGTGTTAGAAAATGATGTCATTGCATTTAATTCACCAGTATTCGCTGCACTGGACGTGTCCAGCACTGTGTGCTAACCAGCTAACCAGGATCAGAAAGGTGCTAAGGATTAATTTGTCCATTCCTCAGCCACTTAGTAAGTACTTAGTCAATGTGGAACATTGGATTAGGTCCAGAGAAGGGTACCTGTCCCATGTCCTCAAGATGCTTGCTCCACAGTAGAGAATCTTAAGAAATATACATAAATCACAATGAGTTACGATATTCTGTGAGATGTACCAAATGGTGTAAGCTGGATTTGTTCACTGCTTGCCTTATAAAGGCCTTATTCTTCTTAAGGTTGATTTTGCTAGTTAAAAGGCTAAGAAGTTTTCAAGAGTAGTTGGCAGGGTGGGTTCAGTAATTAGTTCTGTGTGAATCCTACCATTTAGAAAGCAAGAATGAGGCTGGATGTAGGAAAAGGGTAAAAGGAGCTCAACTTCTTCTAAAAAACAAGGCTGTGGACTCACTTTGCTGAAAATTATCTTTTTTATTCAAGCTAGAAGAGTTGCCATGGGTTTTGAAGCGTTCTTACACCAATAGCATAATACTCAGTTCCAAAAACGTTGGGAAGCTTTATTATTTTTCCTAATACTTCATCTTTTACCTTTACACTAACAAAATTATATTTCAGTTGTATCCTTAAAAAAAAAAAAAAAAAAAAAAGTTGAGGTAATATACCAAAGATTCCGAGCTCCTCATGCAAACAAAACCAAGTTCTTTCCTGCAGCAATATATCATTAACTTGCCAACATCTGGGCTGGGAGGTTTGTGATGTTTTGAATAAAACTTCAAAGGTCAAGGGTAAGCAAGGACCTAGAATTACTATTGCATCTAAAATTATTTTACAGCCTTCAAAAGAACATGGAAAAAATGATTGCAATTCTCAAAATTATATACTGCCTTTGGGGAAAACACATTTTGGAGTCCTTGGAAGTACACAGGTAATGTAAGAAGAGCCAGGCCATTTTCCACATTATAGTCAGTGCCAGACAGGAGGCACGGAGGCCCGGGTACTGCCTTAGAATCCCAACCTGTTGTCTGAAATTTGCATACGGGTTTTCATCATTACCCCTACAAACAGATACTCCTTCTCATTTTTTTCTATTAGTTTCTTGGTTCCTAAGCTTGCAGACCTCAGTTGGTTTTTCTTGCTCTTCCTCGTCTCACATTGTTTATTCACTTATTTGACAACTACCTAAATGGCTGCCTGTAACACATTAGGCCTTGTTCTGGGTATTAGGATTATAATGGCCTCTGCCTTTCCAGAGCTGCAGTCCAGTTGGGATTACTAATAAGTAAACAACCAATTACGATACAGCAGTGTTTCCAAAAGTGTGGGTTTGGTCAAGCTCTACTACATCAGTCTTTAGCCTGAGCCTGGAAGTGGGCATTTAGGAAGCACTGGAGGTTAATTTTGTGCCCACGAAAATTTGAAAAGACTTTCAGTATAATAGTTTGTGCTAAAGTAGGATGCACTTGTGCTGGGCTGGGTAATAAAGAGACCCATGGGAGAAAACATTAGCCCTAGTTGAGGGAAGGGAGGCTTGTCAGGAGAGCTTTTCTGCCGAGTGATGTCTAAATTGAGATCTCAAGTATACATAGGAATTACCCCTATTTAGGGGAAAAGGTAGAAGGTAGGTACAAAAAGAAGAAATGTCCCAGGAGAGCCATTGCTTACAAAATCCAGAAGTGGAGAGAGTTCTTCAGGGTGGCTATAATGAGAGGCAGCAGCAAGGAGACATGGGTGTTTGGAGAGGCAAGCAGGAAACAGATTAGGAAGAACCTCATATTATTGTGGAATTTGGACCTTATCTTGACCACACTGAGGAACTACTGGAGAATTCTTAAGGCCAAGAAGAGAAAATTAAATGAGCAGTATGAGTCCCTTTCCCATTACTATGGGTTTGTGCTACCCTTAGAGAGCCCATGAGGTTCTGGGAACCACCTTTAAGGTAGAGGTTTTTTTCACCATCTGTCCTCAATTTGTTCCTCTCTCCTTTCCACCTCTGCAGACACAATCTTATTGCAGTATTTCTAATCTCTCCTGTCTGGATTATGATAACATCTTTCAAAGTGGCTGCCTTGTCTTTGTGCCCAAGCTTGTCTATTGGCTATACTGTCAAAATGACCTCAGCCATTGATTTCATCATGTTATTCTCCTCCATAAGAATCTTCCTCTTTTTCTACCAGTGACTAAATTTCTTGTCCTAACACTCAAGGCCTGCCACCATCTTCTTTTCTCATCTCTGTCTCCTTAGCACTTACGGTCTTCATGCTTTTTCAGCCCTTCAGGCCCAGCATGGAACCATCGGGTACCTCTTGATAAAAACGTTTACTTCTTGAATATTAACTCCCAATTATATCACATGTTCAAGCCTGTTAGCTTTAATTGTAAAGCAAACAACCTTATTTTTTATCTAAGGAATATTAGGCATCAACAAAGGAGGAAGGAAAGATTTTATGAGAGCAAAGCTTCTTCTGACTTCCCAGTGTCATGTGCGGTCTGACAAAGTCGCCCAGTGAAGCACCACCTGAGGCACAGTAATAGGAAAAGACGCCTTGTGTTTAGCTTCTGTCCTGCCCTTCCCCATCCTCTCTCCCCTGTGTGATTTTGCATCTCACAATGTCTAGAGGTGGTTGGGTTTTTTTTCTAATGAACTGTCAGATTTTATGTTTTTCCATTACCTCTTTGTTTCCTGTTTTACGTTTATGTTTTGGGTAGTTACCAAAAGGTTTTCTTCATCTCGAATACCATGACCTTATTTGGATTGTTTCATTGCAATATTGGGGACTGGTATGCTGCTGTACTAAATTCTCTCCAACCCTCTGCCTGGTAGAAAGGAACTTAGTATCTGTTCTTGATGGGAGTGGCAATGTCCCTTCCCCAGCCTCTGGTCCAGTACCCGAATCTGAATCCACCCCACTTTAAGGTTATGCTAGCGCCCCTCCTCCCCATCCCAAACACTAGAATGGGTGAGTGGCTTACCCAGTTACCTATTCAGCTATCTAAGACTTCTACCAATTCTCTTGAAAGATTTATAGAAATTGTGTAAGAAATATTTTTTCTTATTTCTAGGTTGAGTTTTCCTTTTCTCAGTTTCAAGTTGGTTACCTAAAAGTCAATCATAAAATTTATGAGTCATAAATTATGTCTTTTGTGGAATAAGTCACAAGGGAGAGAGAAACAAATGAAAAGAGACAGACAGAGGTAGGAGGAGGGAGGCTGAAAAAAAAAATGTGTGAGCTCTTTTAAGATCAAAAGAACAACATTTTCATTTAGCTTTAGTGATGCCCAGCAAAATGGAATCCTTTCCTTTTTTAAAACAGCTTTATTGAAATATAATTCACGTATCACGCAATTCATCCACTTAAAATGTACAGTTCAATGGTTTTCAGTCTATTCACAGAGTTATGCTATCACAATCTAATTTTAGAACATTTTCATACCCCTACTCTGCTCCCATTCATGGCAACCACTAATCTACTTTTGTCTCTATAGATTTGCCTATTTTGGACATTTTACATAAATGGAATTATACAGTAGGTGGTTTTTTATGAATGGCTTCTTTCATTTAGCATAGTGTTTTCAAGTTTCACCTATGTTGTGGCATGTGTCAATATTCCATTCCTTTTATTGCCAAATAATATTCCGTTATATGGATATACCACATTTGCTTATCTATTCATCAGCTGATGGACATTTGGGCTCTTATAAATAATGCTGCTGTGAATATTCATATACAAGTTTTTGTGTTCATTATTTTAATTCTCCATGGTATCTTAGGAGTAGAATCACTGAATCACGTGCTAATTCTGTATTTAACATTTAAGGAATTGCTAACATGTTTTCCATAGCAGCTGCACCATTTTACATTCCCACTAGCCTTGTATGAGGCTTCCAATTTCTCCACATCCTTACCAACAGTTATTATCTGTGTTTTTCATTATAGCCATCCAAGTGGGTTGAAGCAATATCTCATTGTGATTTTAATTTACATTTCCCTGATGACTAATAGTTTGAACATCTTTTCATGTGCTTATTGGCCATTTGTAAATCTTTGGAGAAATGTATATTGATATTTTGCTCATTTTTAATTAGGTTGTCTTTTTTATTATTGAGCTATAATAATGTTTTTCATGTTCTGGGTAAAAGTCCCTTATCAAATACATAATTTGCAAATATTTTCTCCCATTCTGTGGGCTGTCTTTTCATTTTCTTAATGGTAACTGTTTGCAACACAAAACTTTTTAATCTCACCGAAATCTAACTTATCTATTTTTTCTTTAGTTGCTTATGCTTTTGGTGTCATATTTTCAGCAAAGTAACACAACAAGAGAAAACCAAACACTGCATGTTCTCACTCATAAGTGGGAGTTGAACAATGAGAACACATGGACACAGGGAGGGGAACATCACACACAGGGGCCTGTTGGGGGATGTGGGGCTGGGGTAGGGATAACATAAGAAAAAATACCTAATGTAAATGACAAGTTGATAGGTGCAGCAAACCAACATGGCATATGTATACCTATGTATCAAACCTGCACATTGTGCACATGTACCCCAGAACTTAAAGTATAATAATAATAAAAGCTGTTGCTCAACCCAGGTCACAAAGATTTACACCTATGTTTTCTTCCAAGAGCTCTACAGTTTTAGCTCTAAAATTTATATCCATACCCCATTTTGAGTTAATTTTTGTGTATGCTGTTGAGGTAAGCATCCAAATTCATTCTGTTGCCTGTGGGTATACAGATGTCCCAGTACCATTTTGTGAAATTACTATTCTTTCTCCTATCAAATTGTCTTGGCACCTTCTCAAAGATCAATTGACCATAAATGTAAGGGTGTATTAATAGACTCTCAATTATGTTTCATTTATCTATGTGTCTATCCTTATACCAGTTCAATTCAAAAGGCATTATACCAGTACTGCACTATCTTGTTTACTGTACTTTGTAGTAAGTTTTGAAACTGGGGAGTGTGAATCCCCCAACTTTGATTATAGTGTTCTTCTTTCTTAAGAGTGTTCGCTATCCTGTGTCCCTTGCATTTCCATATGAATTTTAGAATCAGCTTATACGAACTTTAGAATCAGCTTGTTAATTTCTGAAAGAAAAAAGCTAGCTGTAATTTTGATATGTATTGAATTAAATCTGTAGGCCAATTTGGGGGATATTGTCAACTTCACATTAAGCCTTCCAATTCATGAATATGAGCTGTCTTTCCATTTACATAGATCTTCTTAAATGACTTAACATGTTTCATGGTTTTCAGTGTACAAGTTTTGCACTTTTATGGTAAATTTATACCTAAGAATTTTATTCTTTGGATACTATCATAAATGGATTTTTAATCTCATTTTTGAATGTTCATTACCATTCTACAGAAATATTTTTAATTTTTGTATATTGATCTTATATCCTGCAACTTTGCCGAACTTATTTCTAATAGGGTATTTAGTTTGTTTTTTAGTAACTTGTTTCGAATTTTCTATATACAACACCATTTTCTATATACAACTATTTCTACTGCAACCAGAAATAGTTTTACCTTTTCCTTTATCATCTGGATAGATTTTATAGTAGTTCCCCCTTATCTGTGGCTTTACTTTCTACAATTTCAGTTACACAAAGTCAAGAAAGTAACAAAAATGTTAAATGGAAAATTCCAGAAGTAAACAATTCATACATTTTAAATTGCACACCATTCTGAGTATCATTATGAAACTGTTCAGAGTCCCACTCTGTCCCACCTGGGACATGAATCATCCTGTTGCCCAGCATATCCATACTGTATACACTACCCACTTAGTAGCCTTCCTTGGTTATCAGATTGGCTGTTGTGGTATCAAAAGTGCTTGTTTCAAGCAGCCCGTATTTTACTTAATAATGGCCCCAAATCACAAAAGTAGTGATGCTGGCAGTTCAGATATGGCCAAAGAGAAGCCACAAAGTGCTTCCTTTATGTGGGAAGGTGAATGTTCTTGACTTAATAAAAGAAAGAAAAATGTATGTTGAGGTTGCTAAGATCTATGATAAAAAAATCTATCCACATGAAGAAAAAAATTGTACGAGTTTTGCTGTCACATCTCAAACTGCAAAAGGTATTGCCATAGTGTGCAGTAAGTGCTTATTTAAGATTCAAAAGGCATTAAATTTGTGAATGAAAGACATGAACGGAAACATGTTTCAATTGACAGCAACTGGGTTCAGTACAATCCATGCTTTCAAGCATCCACTGGAGCGGTCTTGGGTGTACCCTGGATAAGTGGTGACTACTGTATATCTTTTACTTGCCTAATTACCCTAGATAACACTTCCAGTATAATTTTAAACAGAAGTGATGATTGTGGATATCCTTGTTCTGTTCCTGATCTTTGGGAAAGGATTGTTGTTGAGAACTGTTCATCTACATTCAAAAGTAGTTTCCTTGTGATAACTTTGTCTGGTTTAGTTTGTAAAGACCGCCTCATAGGATGAGTTAGAAAATGCTCCCTTCTCTTCTATTTTTTGAAAGAATTTGTGAAGAATTGGTGCTAACTCTTTTTTTACATGTTTGTTAGAATTCACCAGTGAAGCTGTCTGGTCCTAGGCTTTTCTTTGTGGGAAGTTTTTTGATTACTAATTCAATCTCTTTACTTCTTACAGGTTTGTTCAAATTTCTATTTCTTCTTGAGGCAGTTTCAAAACCTTTTGTCTTTCACAGAAGGTGTCCATTTCATCTAAATGATCTAATTTGTTGGCCTATGGTCGTTTATAGTATTTCTCCATTATTCTCCTTACTTCTGTAGTGTCAGTAATGATTCCCCTCTTTCATTCCTGATATTAGTAACTTGAGTCTTCAAGTTTTTTATTTTTTCCTGGCCCATATATTTAAAGGTTTATCAACGTTGTGGATCATTTTAAATATCCAACATTTGGTTTTATTGCTTTTTCTATTGTTTTTCTATTCTCTGTTTTACATATTTCCACTCGAGTCTATTTCCTTCCCTCTGCTTACTTTAGGTTTACTTTGCTCTTTTGTATTCTGGTTTCTTAAGGAAGAAGTTAGGTTATTAAGCTTGAGATTTGTATCATTTTAAAAGCATTTATAGGTATAAGTTTTCCCTGAACACTGTGTTGGATGCACCCTGTAAGTTTTGGTATGTTGTATTTTCATTTGCATTTATCTTAAAGTCCTATGTAATTTCCCTTGATATTTGACTCATTGATTACTTGGGAGTATGTTTAGTTTCCATACATTTGTGAATTTTCCAAGTTTAATTCTGTTATTAAATTCTAATTAATTTAATTCCATTGGAGTCCTTTCATTTAAGTATTTTTAAAGTATCCAATCAAAACTACTCTTGTCGCAATTCCACTCTGAAAGTAAAAACAAACTAAAGCCTGTACCCAAATAAGCCTGTACCCAAATTGAACAAAGCAATTTAAGGAATGAACTCTGCAAAGGAGGAAAAATGTAATCAACATCCTGGTGACTTTTTTTTTTTTTTCAGTGAATCTCACTCTTATTATTTTTAAATTAAAAATAGATATAAAAATACCTTCAAGATTTTCACAGGGAGCATTTAATTTATGGAACTTACAAATACAAGCACAAACAAAGAAATCACATTTTTTAGACAGAGAAATGGTGGAGTGGGGGAGGACTAAAAAATGTGAGTGGTTTATTCAATCTAGTTTTAAGTGATTTCAAATAACAAGACTGTACCACTTCCCTTGGCAGATTTATGGAACTTGGGTAGAAATATTTTCCTGACATTCAGGCTGAGTTTTCCTTTTCTCAATTTCATCATGTCAGGCATAGCTGTGCCTCTGTGCACCACCCCAAATAGTTCCTCTCCTTATTTAGTTTGAGTTTCAGTCCCTCAAGGACCTGCAGGTGGCTATTATATCTCCGTTTTTTCATTCTTCATCCAAGTCAAACATATTTAGGCCTCTTAATCTGTCCTCTAAAGCCAGCTCTTACACTTTTGCATTTCTGTTCTTTGAATTTGATCCAGTACATTCGTTCTTTCTAATTCATGAAGACCCCAAATTGTGTATGGGTCACTAGGACTCACTCTCGATGTCACATAAGCTACTGCCCACCTCTGCACCTCTGGCATTTTACTTGGGGTGTGAAGCCCAAAATAGTACTTAAAATTAAAAAAGAAAAATAAAGACATTTACTTTCCTTTACCAACCACAGGTGGTTTTCAGTCTCACTGCTTTCCAAGTACTGAACCACTGTCCTGTTGGATGTCTGTCATTTGGATTATTTTTTCCCTCTCTCAGGCAGCAGAAATAACCAAGTTCTTTCTCTGGCTCTCTCAACATTCCCAACAGTTCATCTGGTCTGGTGAAACCATTCACAGCTCATGCCAAGTTTACAAGTGCACAAGTTTTTTCAAAGTGCTGCTAGTGTATCCTAACTATTTCTGAAACCCTCGGCTAATCTTTACCTTTACATGCCTCCCAGTGGCTCAGCAGATTTCCAAGCAAAACCTAAGTCTGATTCTTTTGTATGTTTTCTCAAACCCAGCTAAAAGTATAAGATATTCTTTAATCTTTAGAACAGTATTCTCTATAAGGTTCAGTAGCTCTTAGTACTGTATTACTACTTAGTGCTATATCAGTACTTAGTTCAGTAGCTCTTAGTATTAGTACTTACACAAGATACAAGATTCCCACATGCACCCTCTCAGCTATTAATGACTGAGCATTTTGCATTCGTTTCTACCCACTAACTTTTCTGCATGAGGTATACTCATATCTCATTCATTTGAATTCCACTAATTAAGAATGTAATGTTGCCTGGGCTGAAGTTTATCTTTGCTCCATGGATGAAGATTCAAATAAATACTATGTGAGCAGGGGTGGTACATTTGGCATATATAAAAGAATAATGCTGCCTGAGAACTAATACATCCTTTTTTTGTCCATCAAAGTGTTTTACATATGTATTTATTAAAGCAGGCTTGGTAGCATCTCTCCTTGAAAGAATGTGTTTAAAAATTAATTCAAATTACATGTGGTATAGAGGAGACTACATTGCTTTTCTCATGGGAATTCAGACTTTCTCTACTTCTAACAACGCTGGAAAAACTATGTGTGTCATTCATTTAGGTTCCATCCACAGATGCAAAGCCAAGATCCCAAAATGAAATCCATCTCCTATCAAAATGGCTTGCTTTCATTTAACATTTTACCTTCAACGGTCACTCCTTTGCTCAAAAATAACTAGAAATGTTATCATGTGACCTATTTCAGATAATGTATTTGTTAGATTGTAAGCTCCTAAGAGCAGAAATTGGATGTGCAATGCATTTCATATAGTATGGCCTGAAAAAATGTAAATTAATGTACAGACAAGGCTTGAATGCTTAAGACAAAGGAGTAAATAATAGTAAAAATATCAGGCATTCTGGATGACCCTTGAAATGGATGGGATCTTGATTTTTCATTTTTTTTATACCAGGAAGAGTTTTTATGTGTTCTCCCAACAGGTCATGTATCACAAAGTGGTGTGCAGGATTAAATGGAGCCAGACATTGGCTCAGATAACTGGACTTAGACAATAAACATTCCCTGGCAAAAAGAGACAAAGTAGAACCAGCAGCAAGATTAGACATTAAACCTAATGAGTCTAGGACAATTGAATCTAGGCATGCTTAGGTGAGATAAATGACAAACCCAGATATACGATTAATATCCTAGAACTGGAAGGGACCTTATTGAGTACTTTGCTCAATCCGTTTATTTTTCAGATTCAGAAATTGAGACCAGGAGAGATTAAGGGACTTTCTCAGGAACATAAAACAAGTGCTACAGCCAAGACTAAAATACACTTCTCCTGCCCGCCCCCCAATTCCTTGTTCCTCCAGCTGTGTCTCAGGTTCATTATTTATATTACCAGTTGAATTGATGATCTTCCATACAAACTGAAAGACTTGCCACTGACTGTGATTTTTAAAGCTTGGATAGGAAAAACATTTGCTCATATATAACTGAAAAAAAAGCCTAAACCTCATGCTTTGCATAACATTATTTGGTTCTTCTTTATGCCAGGTGCCATATTTAATTACTCTTCATGGTATCCATTAAGATTTTTGTTTTAAAATAGTCATTATGTTACCACTGGGCAAAAAAAATATGTAAAATAACTTGGCTCCCCTGACTAGGGTGGTAAGTAGGATAACAGGCTGTCTTTGAAAGAACACCACTCAAATGAGCCAACTCAACTGTTTATATAGGTGGATGAATACACAAAGCTTTCTGGGTACAAGGCTGTTCTGCTGTGTCTTGGGGAGCCCAGAGGACCTGCAAGAGAACAGTTACTATTGTTCCTGGCCAGTCTCATTTGGATGCTGTATCTGTACAGCAGGCAAAACAAATGGCAGAAAGTAGATTCCAGAAGAGAACAGCAGACCCCAGCTACATAGTTTTTCACATTTATAATGAGCAATAGCAGGTTTTCCCTCTCTTTTCTTAAATCCCAAGGTTTCTGACATTTCCCAGAACTTTGCCAAGGTATTCATGTTGGTGTCAAGTATCCATAACAAATGTTAGAAGCCAGCATGGCAAACCCAAGGAAAAATTATGAGATGCTTTCCCATATCTCAGCACCTCCTCAACACCTCTGCTTTCTTCAGGCTTCTGTTTCCTTTAAAAGTATCTTGTGTCCCAGGCATCCTGCTAAATCCTCATGGGAGGGATGGCAAATGCGTAACCTGTGTGCCTCGACTCCCTGCCTCCTGTGCCTATTGCAGACATTGCCAATCACAATTGTTTCCCCAAGGGATGTGGCCTCACAATTTACCTCAATGTAGAACTCCAGACAAGTATTCCTCATCAACACACCACACAAATAAAACTGTTTGCCATCCCTGCCTTAAGATAGCATCACAATTTAAAAAAAAAAAAAGAAAAGTAGCCTGGAGGGGAAATTCTTGAACCCCAAAAGTCTCCACTGACTCAATGGGCTTGGACAATAATATGCAAAATAACAAGCAGCAAGGTTGCCATTTTGCCCCTCAAATTATATCATCCTAACGAAGAGGCAGTCTATGCTTGCCAAGATAAAATAGGAATATCTTTGAGAACTTTGTCCCCTAGGTTTATAGACCCTTCATTTTCACATACATGGGGGTGTGTGTGTGTGTAAAATATATGTGCGTGTGTGTGTATATATATATATATATGTGCGCGTGTGTGTATATATGTAATTTGTTTAAGACAGGGACTCACTCTGTCTCCCAGGCTGGAGTGCAGTAGTACTATCACGGCTCACTGCAGCCTTTACCTCTTGGGCTCAAGCGAGCCTCCTACTTTAACCTCCCCAGTAGCTGGGATTACAGGTATATACCACCATGCCCGGCAAACTTTATAGACTCTTCAACAATCAGATTTAACACCTAAGAGCTCTAGGGCTTCACAGTCTCCTGTGTAGTCCCATAACACAGTGGTTCTCAAACTGTCAGTCATGAGAATCACATGGAGGGCTTGATGAAACACAGATTGCTGGGCTCCACCCTCAGAGTTTCTGATTCAGTAGGCCTAGGGTGGAGCCCAAGAATTTGCAGAAATGAGTGATACTGACACTGCTGATCTAAAGGCTACATTTTGGGAACCACTGCCATAATCTGTTGCACTGCAGACTCCAGCCTCACCCTTCCTCCTTTGCCTGCTCACCTGAAACCATGTTTTCAGGGTCACATAGTTGTAAAACAGCAATTCCAACGGTTGCTCTGTCTCTGCTCTGCTCTCCCTGGCCTCTCAGCCGTACTTGGCATTCCATTTTCATACCCACTCCTCTCTCAGTTGCCTGAATGCTGAACCACCCAGAGTTCCTCCTAAATATATTACTGAGCAAATCTCCCTCCGTATCTCCTTATGCCTATAGAATACAAAATACAAGATTTTGCCCTTAGTTTATCTCTCTGAATGTCCTTTATCTCACCTATTTCCACAAATGACATCACTAATGAATTTAGATTAAATCTGCATCTCTAAAATGAATTATGTATTCACAGTTGTGCTTCCTATGGTTTTTGCTTCCAAACTTCAGGGTTTCATTCATTCTGTGTCTCCACCTGGAAGGCCCTCATGCTTACAGCTCCCTGCTCAAATCCTATACAACCACCAAAATCCAATTATGTGCTGCCACTTTTACAGACTCTTCCCTGATTACTCCAAATGGGTGAGCTCTCTCCCTTTCCTAATCTCCTCTGGTAAAAGCTTCTCACATGCAGCCTCTATTACTCTCATATGTTCATACCTTCTTCCTTCTGTGCTGAGATAATTGCAAGGCATATCTTGGTGACCACATAGTCTCCTATTTACCAAAACAATCTTGATTGCAGGTATCTTATCCAATTATCCTCATCAGTATGCTCATACTTATCACACCATGTGTTCTCATTTTTAGTTCAAAGTATATGTTTCCCAGAATAAATAACCCATAATTTTTTCTGGAACATCAGCATGCTTCTCTTGGTATAAAACCACCCAGAAATATCACAAATCTACCCTTGATAATAGTTCAATGCTTTCCCCATTAATACTAACTGTTCTCTGTCACAAAGACCTTTTACTACCTTCAGGGAGAGAATGTTTGCCCCCACTCCATCCAGCCAAAGGTGTTAAAGATTTAATCTACATGTTTAGCCCCAGTTAGACCTTGAGCCACTTCTAACCCTCCCAGCATGGTAATCTTTCAGCAGCTTCGTTCCCACCAGTATGTAAGGGCCTAGGATTTGATTTGATGTTGCCAGCATGATATCCAGTGTCCCTGAAGAGAACCACTGAGACACATATGTCTGCTGACTGTAGTCTCCTTGCCAAGACCTGCTGAAATTCTACCCAATTTATATGACTTTGCTTTCTTCCCAACTTCCCAACTTGCACTCTAGCTCTTCCTGCTCTGAGCCACCTTCTTGACTGGGGGCCTACAGTTGACTTAGTCCTTCACCAGGCACCCTTCTGCAAGGACTTGGACCCTGTCACTATTCCTCCAGGCTTCCAAACAGATCTCCCCTGATGACAGTGCTAGCTTCTAAGTACAAGTATTGCTGCTTTCCAGGGATCTCTGCTGTTGAGCACCACTCACTAAATTAGAGCCTTCCCACCATTCCCCAGGACTCATTGGATGTAGTGATTTGAGCAGCCTCAGAGTCATGCCATTTTGGCTAATGATAGGCTAGGGCCTCACCAAAAGTCTATTTGATACCTTCCTTCCAAGAACCTCAAAACCTAAATACCTGCCATGGACTCCCTTTCTCATGGTATCCCATGGCCCTGGGTCCACTGTTCCTTTTGGGTCTTCCTCTGCATGGAATTGAGGAAGGCCTTGCTGATACTACTACTGACTACTACATGCTTCTCCCAGGGGTTCCACAGCATGGGCTTAATTATCATTAACTCATCACCTCCATCACCCACCATCTCATGATGAACGAGACACACCATACTAGTCACAAAGGGTGAGGTCTCCTCCAGAGCTTTCTCCTGTGCAGTCTCTCATCCTCTAGTCAAGAGGATAACTACTCTACTCTCTCCTCCCAACCATCTCCAGAATAATTGTAAAGATTGGGTTGGGGAAGAGAAATCTTGTTCTTCCCTTCATGGGAGGCCTCAAGGCTTGAGATTTCTTTTACTGAAACTTTCACCCACCCTTTGGGTACCAAAGATTGAAACCTCACCAATGACCATCAAGAAGCCCCACTGCCTACAGCTAGCATTGGGCCAGATGTCTGATAGGTTGTAGGGAGAGTAGTTTTAGTCTTCAGCTCAGACTTCTCATGCTTATACACTGGATTTGGATGATTTTCAGATTCTCCTGAAGGCTACTTTAATAGCTCCTCAAAAACAATGGGACCCCTAGGGTGAGTTTAGCACAGAGGGAAAACAAAGACATACTCACCCTTACAATCACCAGGCGTGACATTCAAATTCAACACTGGGCAGCCGTTCATTAATTTGCCGGCTTGTCAACATTCTCAAAAAAATAAAATTTCAGAATTTTTGTGGGAATATACTATTATTGTATCCAGCAAATCCTTTTCCATGGAGCTGCCAACCAAAATAAGCCATCTGCTGACCCAACACTGCTAATAGCATAGTTTTCCACAGAGAGTGCTAAGTGTCAACTTTCTCAGCCTTCTACTTCCACTTATTACTTGCAATTGTCCAACCTTACAACAACTCAGCAAACATTGATTTGAGGGCTATCACATGACAGAGCCTGCTGTTTCAGATGTTGCAGTAATCAATAATAGCAGAGGATTTGAGAATGTTTAAGACACTTTTCCCATACTTCATCTCATTTAATTATCTACACCAAATTATTACACAGCTCAGATCAGTAAAACATTGATAGTCCTGTTTCTTACCCCCTCCTTCCAACCAGAAAGCTATTCTTGATCCTGCTGAAGTCAGCTCTCTAACTTAAAAAAAAAGAAAAGAAATAAGAAAACTCAATGGCCCAAGGAGTTTCAACAACCAGTTTACCTAACTGTTCTACTTGTTCCAGTACAGGCCACAAAGTCCTCTACGTTTATTCAGTGACCTCAAGAATAAAAAAATTAAAGTTTCCTCCAAATAAAAATTCCTTAAATGACTTTCACTAAATTTTCAGGCTGGCTTTAATGCTGGCATAAACTAAATAAACAGAATAGAATTTTGTTTATAAACTCAAGATTTGGACTATTAGTCACGAGCAACCCATACAAATAATTTTTCAGACTGACCTTTTCTACCCTTGCCACTTCAGTGTAAGTCATCCGTGACTTCTGGTCATCCCACATACTTTGTACTGACAAACCTTTAATTTGCAAATGGAGATGGGATGACTTAATAGGTAATTTTTCATTTAAGTAGTAATATTTTTGTTAAGTGCCTTGTCTAAGTTAGCAACCAAAGTTAAATCCACACAGAGTATAAAAAGTTTTGTTTACACAAAAAAAAAGAAAAATTCTTGTCCACATCATTCTTTGACAATGCATCTGAATAATAGTGGGCTATAAATAGAAGATGCAAGAGTGACTAATTCTGTTTTGACTCCATCTCTTCAATGACAAAGGAAACCCCTCTGTACAAACATATTAAGCTAAATCATAACAGCTGGACTTTAGGAATTTTATCTAGAACATCTACATCAAACAACTAAGGGTGCCAACCTTGAAGATGTACAAATAACTCCCAGTGGAACCCAGTTTTATAACTATCAACTCAAGGGACTTGTGATTTAAAAGAAAGATTTAAATACTGCCTTGCTTTAAAAGAATGCTCCCTTGAAATCATCACTGCTAATAAAATACAGGAGAAATTTACCCCAAATTACTTTATCCTGGAAAAATCTGTCTTTTGTGACAGAGAGCACACATGATTCATTTACAGCTAGAATCTTTTTCTGAAAACTTAGTTATCCTTCAGAAATTTGTCAGCTAAATTAAGCCCTTAGCCATATAGAGAGAAGTCTGCTAGCACTGCACTGGGAAGAGAATGAATGAAAGACTGGATTGAATTTTCCATGGAAGCCGACAATTAAAATTGTTTTCTTTGGTATATCCCTTTCTGTCCGTTGTTTTGGAGCTCTCCAAGAGAAGAAAAAGGTTAAGAAGCCTGATTCAGTCATTTCCAAATCTCACTTCCAGTTTCCATCTTATTTAAGACATGACTTAACTTTAATGTGTGTAACATAAACAGAATCATAAAAGGGAAAGAATTAGAACAGTCTGGAAGAGTCAATGTCCAAAGCAGGAAAATGCCACAGCTGATTTGCCCTTTTTATTGTTGTTGGTCTTTTGCGTTGTTTACTGCAAGAAGAAATTCTCTGTCCTCTGCTGCCGCTTCCTCACCCTCCATTACAGTCACTGAGAATTCCAATTTCACAAAGTTATTACAATACAGCCACAAATAATCCATCTTGTCAAGTCCATCTTCGGGGCCGAAGATAAAGTTGGAGCTGAGTTGCTACACACATCTGGAGAAGGTTCGTTACTTGTAATCGTGAGCCGCTCTGTTAATGCACCCATGAGAAAGGGGCTGACAGGCTGCATATTTCTGCAAACTGTTCCCAGAAAGAACCAATTTCCTGACTTCCATGTGGTGTCAATAATGGAGGCATGAGATGGAGCAGTGCTTATGAAATATTAAATCTGCTTACAGGACCAGCTAGAAGCAAATTCAGACCACCTGTGAGAGGGAGTCTAGCAGTGGGTACGCATACTTTGGCACACACGTGGCACATGTGAATGATATGCTCTAATCTATGCATTTGGGCTCATTTGCCACAAAACTTCCTGACAGCAGTAGTGAGAGAAAGAGAGAGATGCAGTAAAACACATTTCTGCACATTTAGAACTGAAACAGTTCAAATCACTGACATTATTAAATTTACTATCATAAGCAGCCAAAGTTCATCTTATTCATCAGGAAAAAAGTGACTGATGTTTCGTGGCATTAGTATTAGATCATTTTGGTTCTTGCCAATAAAAACAAAGCATTAGTGTTTCAGTGTTTTAATATCATGATTTAATTCTCTCAATGATATTAGGACCAAGAAGCTCAACCAACGTGAAGACCCCATCAAAATTCTTGAGTCAAAACTATGGTTCTGAAATGAGTTCACCATCCTGACCTCCCATTTCACAGTATATATTTTATGCTTGTGACTTTCCAAATATGGGCTCTTAACATTGCAAATGTAAAGTTTTATATGACTAACTTGTGTTTCAAGGGTTTGCCTAAGTAAATAGAAAAACATCTGGGCTCTTTTTACTGGCAAAAGCAAGAGATATTTGACCTAAGATCAGATTCTGAGACTTGAACATTAACTTGGTCTTTCCACAGAACGTCTCTAATTTTCCACAACTCTCTGCTAAGAGGGTTCAGCCCAGTACTTTTAGAGAAAGGACGGACTAAGCATGTGTCCCCCTAAGATATATGTCCCAGTTGGCTTCCTTCACTCCAAAACTTTACCCACTGTTGTAATCCACTCCCACCTAAACAAAAAGGTACTATTGCAGGGCTGGAACAACCCTCCAAAGTCAGTGTCTCAGTTAGACTGGGGGCATCTAGCCCAAAATCTCTCCAGATGGGAGGGTGTGCAGGATACTGCTTTAGCTGGAAGTCAGGACTTTCAAACGATCCCATCAGCTCTTCAAGGGCACCATCTAGTCTGAAATTCCTTAGGTTTTAAGATAAGCCCCCTGCCCAGGACTCCCTAGAGTCTGGAACTAGAGTAGTCTGCAGAGTGGCATTCTGGGACTTGACTCCCTTTCTGACTTGGCACTGACCTCTAGAAACAGAATAGGCCCAACCCTCCAGGGACAGAGTGGAGATTACCCAGACTCAAGGACTAGCAGTATGGACACCTGTTCACACATAGGTCTGGACAGCACCATTCCCACTGCATCCCCACATGAAGGGCACACCTGCACACATAACTCCAATGAGAGGAAGCAGCCTGCAGCTGTGCAGCATTGCAGCCATTGGAATCTAGTCTAACTTTTCTTGAAATTTTACATTAAAATGTAAAAGCAAATCAACCTAATCCCCGATCTACTTTTGTCCACGTATGTTATTAAAAAATCAACTTTTAAATTTTTTAATTGAAAGTTAAAGTTAAATTTTATCTTGGATATAAATAATTATGCTTCTTCATGACATTCTGACAAAAAGTGGTTATATCCAAAGGATAAGAACCAAGGTTAGTTTCAATAGTCATTTTCTTCACAAGTTCAATGAATTCTTAGAATTTTAGACTTTTAGAACAAGATTATATATTAATATGTCTACACAAGGACTTGTACACGAATGTTCATAGCAGCATTATTCATGGTTGCCAAAATGTGGAAACAATTCAAGTGTTCACAAACTGGTGAATGCATAGACAAAGTACAGTATGCCCATACAATGGGCTGCTATTCAATAAGAGGAAACACAAGTACTACAGATGACCCTCAAAAAGATTATACTGTGAAAGAAGCCAGACACAAAAGACTTCATGATTCCATTTATATAAAATGCCCAGAAAAAGTTTATAGAAATAGAAAATAGATTCCTGGCAGCCTGGGGGGTTGTGGTGGGAACAGGTTGTGACTACAAATGGACACACCTTGTTGCAGATATAAAAATGTTCCAAGTGGATTGTGATGATTTCCCAACTCTGTAAGTTTACTTTAAATATCATCGAACTGTAGCAAAAATAAGGAATCAACCTAAATGTCCATCACCAGATGGTTGGATAAAGAAAATGTAGTGTATGTACACAAAGGGATACTATTCAGCCATAAAAAAAAGAAGAACAGAATCACATCTTTTGCAGCATCAAAGTTGAAACTGGAAATCATTGTCTTAAATGAAATAAGTCAGTGATATGGTTTGGCTGTGTCTCCACCCAAATCTCAACTTGAATTTTGTATCTCCCAGAATTCCCACATGTTATGGGAGAGACCCAGGGAAAGGTAACTGAATCATGGGGGCTAGTCTTTCCTGTGTTATTCTCGTGAGAGTGATTAAGTCGCATGAAAACTGATGGGTTTAATCAGGGGTTTGTTTTTGCTTCTTCATTTTCTCTTGCTGCTGCCACGTAAGAAATGCCTTTCACCTCCCACTGTGATTCTGGGGCCTCCCCAGCCATGTGGAACTATAAGTCCAATTAAACCTTTTTCTTCCCAGTCTTGGGTATATCTTTATCAGCAGCACGAAAACGGACTAATACAGGAAATCCGTACCAGTAGAGTGGGGCATTGCTGAAACAATACCCGAAAATGTGGAAGAGACTTTGGAACTAGGTAACAGGCAGAGGTTGGAACAGTTTGGAGGGCTCAGAAGACAGAAAAATGTGGGAAAGTTTGGAACTATCTAGGGACTTATTGAATGGCTTTGCCCATAATGATGATAGCGATATGAAAAATAAGGTCCAGGCTAAGGTAGTCTCAGATGGAGATGAGGAACTTGTTGGAAACTGGAGCAAAAGTGACTCTTCTGTTGTTTTAGCAAAGAGACTGGCAGTATTTTGCCCCTGCCCTAGGGATTTGTGGAACTTTGAACTTGAGAGAGATGATTTATGGTATCTGGCAGAAGAAATTTCTAAGCAGCAAAGCATTCAAGAGGTAACTTGGGTGCTGTTAAAGGCACTTGGCTTTATAAGGGAAGCAGAGCGTAAAACTTTGGAAAATTTGCAGCTTGACTATACAATAGAAAAGAAAAACCCATTTTCTGAGGATAAATTCAAGCTAGCTGCAGAAATTTACGTAAGTAGCAAGGAGCCTAATGTTAATCCCCAACACCATGGGGAAAATGTCTCCAGGGGATATCAGAGACTCTCATGGCAGCCCCTCCCATCACAGGCCTGAAGGCCCAGGAGGAAAAAGTGGTTTTGTGGGCCAGGCCCAGGGTCCCCATGCTGTGTGCAGCCTAGGGACTTGGTACCCTGCATTCCAGCCACTCCAGTCATGGCTGACTCCAGTCATTCCAGCCACTCCAACATACAGCTTGGGCTATGGCTTCAGAGGGTGGAAGCCCCAATCCTTGGCAGCTTCCACATGGTGTTGAGCCTGCAGGTGCACAGAAGTCAAGAATTGAGTTTGGGAACCTTTGCCTATATTTCAGAAGATGTATGGAAATGCCTGGATGCCCAAGCAAAAGTTTGCTGCAGGGGCAGGGCCCCCACACAGAATCTCTGCTAGGGAAGTGTAGAAGGGAAATGTGGGTTTGGCTTCCCAACACACACTCCCTATTGGGGCACTGCCTAGTGGAGCTGTGAGAAGAGGGCCACCATCCTCCAGACCCCAGAATGGTAGATCCACCAACAGCTTGCACCATGCTCCTGGAAAAGCCACAGACATTCAATGCCAGCCCAGGAAAGCAGCTGGGAGGGAGGCTGTACCCTGCAAAGCCACAGGGGAGGAGCTACCCAAGACCACGGGAACCCACCTCTTACATCGGCATGACCTGGATTGTGGGACCTGGAGTCAAAGGAGATCATTTTTGGAGCTTTGAAATTTGACTGCCCTGCTGGATTTCAGACTTGCATGGGCCCCGTTACCTCTTTGTTTTGGCCAATTTCTCCCATTTTGAATGGCTGTATTTACCCAATACCTGTATCCCCATTGTATCTAGGAAGTAACTAGCTTGCTTTTGATTTTACAGGGTCATAGGCAAACGGGACTTGCCTTGTCTCAGACAAGACTTTGGACTGTGGACTTTTGGGTTAATGCTGAAATGAGTTAAGACTTTGGGGGACTGTTAAAAAGGCATGATTGGTTTTGAAATGTGAGGACATGAGAATTGGAGGGGCCAGGGGCAGAATGATATGGTTTGGCTGTGTCCACACCCAAATCTCAACTTGAATTGTATCTCTCAGAATTCCCACATTGTAGGGGGAACCCAGAGGAGGTAACTGAATCATAGAGGCTGGTCTTTCCTGTGCTATTCTTGTGATAGTGACTAAGTCTCATGAGATCTGATGGGTTTATCAGGGGTTTCTGCTTTTGCTTCTTCCTCATTTTCTCTTGCTGCCACCATGTAAGAAGTACCTTTCACCTCCCACCGTGATTCTGAGGCCTCCCCAGCCATGTGGAACTGTAAGTCCAATTAAACCTCTTTTTCTTCCCAGTGTCGAGTATGTCTTTATCAGCAGTGTGAAAACAGACCAATAAAGTCAGACACAGAAAGACAGATATTGCATGTTCTCATTCATAAGTAGGAGCTAAAAAATGTGTACACATGAACATAGAGAGTGGTATGGTAGACAGTGGAGACTTGGAAGGGTGAAAGGGTCAGGGCATGAATTATGAGAAATTACTGAATGAGTAATGTTCATTAGTCAGGATAGGGATATCTTAAAGCCCTGACGTGACCATTACCCAATCTATGCATATAATAAAATTGCACTTGTGCCCCATAAATGAAAATAAAAATCATTGAATTGTACATATTGGAGAAAAGATTATATAAAAAATTACTGGCAAATATGTATTGAGCATTTACTCTGTATCCAGGAGCTCAAATGTTTACATATATTAATCTTTACAACAATCCTGGTGGACAGGTATTATTCCTATTTCACAGATGACAAAATTGAAGCAAAATGATTAATTTTCTTGGAGTCAAACAGCTAGTAAATGGTGGAACGAAGACTCTAGTCTGAACTTCATGACTCAAGAATTTAATCACTATGCCAGAGCTTCCTTAAAGGTATTCTTCGGCATACTGGTATGCTCTACATTTGTTATAGGTGGGACAAAATATGGATCCTCCTCTCAGTCCCTGGAATAATCAGGCAGGACCTAGGGCAGGCAGAACCCCAGGCTAGTCTCTTTAGTCCAAGAGCAGCCTCACCAGTTTACGCCAAGTGTCATGTTCATTTTGTATAGGCACCATAACTCAAAGCCCCACCCCAGCTTATAATTATGCTATCTTACAACTACAGCTGTTCACTCTCCCCACAAGGGGCTCAAATGATTGACCCAGGATCTTATTTGGGGTTTGTGGTAAAGCTGTACTGGCCCTCAGGCTTCCAGGCAAGGACTTTTTCCATCATGCCATGAGGATTTCTATGTCATGATAGAATGTCTGACTAGATGACATGACAGCAACTGCCCTGAAGTCAAAATAATTTCAGATTTAAACACACACACACACCATTTTCAAGAACATAAAGATACAGACTAGAAGGACCCTGGGCTTCATCTTTAACAGCTGTCTCTTCCACACACCTGATTGATAACCACGTTACAATCTTCTCCTCCTATCTTCTAAAATATCTTTTGATTCCATCTATTTCTTTCCATCTGCACTGCCACTACCACATTCCTGATCATGCATCTTCTGCCTGGATTACCTCAATGGTGACATAACATATCCATGCAGCCAGCACTGCCCTACTGATGCTCTATGCTGTGGCCTAAGTGATTTTCCTAAAGTATAGATCCTGTCATGTCACTGCCATCCTTAAAACATCTCAGTGAGCCAGACTAAGTGGCTCATGCCCAGTAATCCTAATGCTTTCAGAGGCCAAGGTGGGTAGATTGCTTGAGCCCAGGAGTTTGAGACCAGCCTGGGTAACATGGCAAAACCCCGTCTCCACCAAAAACAAAAATTAGTCAGATGTGGTGGCACACACCTGTAGTCCCAGATACTTGGAAGGCACAGGTGGGAGGATGGCTTAGCTTGGAGGCAGAGGTTAGAGTGAACTAAGATAGTACTACTGCACTTCAGCCTGGGCAACAGAGCCAAACCCTGTCTCAAAAGAACAACAAAAAAAATCTTTCAGTGGCTTCCCACTGACCACAGAGGGAAGTCCAAACACCTTATTATAGATGCCTTTCACCTTCACACTTTTCCTATAGCCAGAATATTCTCAGTTCTGCAAACCCTGGTGTGCAGTCAGTGAGTCTTTGCACATGATGTTCCCACAGCCTTACCTGAGTGATATGGTTTGGCTGTGTCCCCACCCAAATCTCATCTTGAATTGTAGCTCTCGTAATTCCCACATGTTGTGGGAGGGATCCAGTGGGAGATAACTGAATTGTGGGGGCAATTCTCCCATACCATTCTCATGGTAATGAATAAGTCTCATGAAATCTGATGATTTTATAAGGGGAAACCCCTTTCCCTTGGTTCTCATTCTCTTCTCTTGTCTGCTACCATGTAAGATGTGCCTTTCGCCTTCCACAGTGATTGTGAGGCCTCACCACCCATGTGGAATTGTGAGTCCATTAAACCTCTTTATTTTGTAAATTGCCCAGTCTCAGGTATGTCTTTATCAGCAGCATGAAAGCCAACTAATACACTGAGGTTCATAGCTTTGCCTAAATGAATAGAAAACCATCTGGATTCTGTTTTATGCAAAAGCAGGTTTTTTTCCTTCTACCAAAAGATAAAGATATTGACCCCCTCGCTGTTCTTCATCTGGCTAACTCCTACTCATCCTTCAGAACTCAATTTAGAAGATCCAGGATGCCTCCTCTTTTCCTCCCCCAACCCTCAAATGAACCACTCTGTTGTGGACCTTACGTGTCTCCCTACTGTCAGTCTTACCTTCTAGTCTGCACCTCTGGAGAGCAGGTCTCTGGTGCGTTTGCTGATTGGATAGATGCTCAGTGGCCAATGCACAATACATTGAAAGAGCTCAACACATTTTAAATTAAGAATAACAAAAAACATAATAATGCAGAACTGGATTAACCTTTTCTCTCCAATAACAGATTACACCTATAATCCATTCAGTAGTGTTAGTCCTTCAACTACCCTTTGAGAAAAGCAGCGAGATGCAAAACACCTAGACAACTTGTCTGCCAAGCTGGCACACCATGAAAACCATCATTCCAGCAGCTCAGATCCATAGTAAAAATTAGAGATGGACTATAATTTTCAACCAGAATACAATTAATTTGGCTAGTTTAATATCTTAACACCTATTGTGTTCATTGGAAAACAGCCAAATGCAAACATTAATCCATCTTGAATACAGCTCTGTAAATAATATGTTTATGTATGTATGGGGAAGGACCAGAGAACAGAAAAATAAACAGTTGATCTGTTGGGATGATAGACATAAATCATAGATGATCTATTTTTATATTAGTATTAGCATATATTCATACCATTGTGCTAATGATTTTTTAATATTAATCAGTCAACGTCTAACAACTTAAACATTTGTTCTGATGGCAAATCAATAAACACAATAGATAGAGCTGATTGCTCTATTTGATTTCCAATACATAATTTACTTAACTCACAACAATCATAATACAGGCAACATGTACTGACCACTTAGTATATCCAGGCACTGAGCAAAGTTTTATTCTACCTCCTTTTTACAAAAGGGAAATTCAGTGTAAAGAAGTTGAGTGACTTGCCAGTAAGTTAAAAGCTAGAGTAATGATTGATTTTATGTGTGAACTTGGCTTGGCCATGGTGACCAGTTGTGTGGACAAACACTAGTTTAGATATCTCTGTAAAGGTATTTTTTTATGTGATTAACACTTAAAATTAGTTGACTTTAATTTTACCATCCATAATGTGGGTGGGCCTCATTTAATCAGTTGAAGGCCTTAATAGCAAAGACTCAGGTTTTGTGAAAAAGCAGTTCTGCCTCCAGACTGACACAGAGATTCCGCCTGAGTTTCTGGCCTTCAGACTTAAGACTGCAATATCCACTCTTACCTGAATCTCTAACCTACTGGCTTACCCTACAGATTTCAAATTCAACAGTGCACATGCTCGTTCTCTTTCACTACTATATATTTGTATCTATACATAGTATAGATATTGTATATGTTTTCTATATGTTCCTATATATGTAGTATATATTATATATCTACTTATGGACTATATAAGAGGATATATATAAAATCAACAGGAGATACATGTGTGTATGTGTATGTATATATATGTACACACACACGGTCATGTATTAACCTCAGGGATATGCTCTAAGACATGCATCTTTAGGCAATTTGTTATGTGAACATCATAGAGTATACTGACATCAGCCTAGATGGTATAGCCTACTATATGACATAGCCTACTACTCCTAGGCTATAAATCTGTTACCACACTGAATACTGTAGGCAGTTGTAACACAATGGTAAGTATTTGCATATCTAAAACATAGAAAAGATACAGTAAAAATACTGTATAAAAGATTAAAATGGTACCCCTGCATAGGGCACTTGTGGATGGTGCTTGCAGGACTAGAAATTGTTCTGGGTGAGTGGTGATTGAATATAAAAACCTGAACTATTACTGTCCACAACTGTTGACTTTATAAACACTGTATAGTTAGGCTGCACTAAACACATTTAATTTTTTTTCTTCTATAAGTAAAACCTTAGCTTATTATAACTTTTTTACTTTATAAACATTTTAACTTTTACTTTTTTATAATAACACTTAGCTTAACACACAAACACATTATACAGTTATACAAAAATATTTTCTTTATATCCTTGTTCTATAAGCTTTTCATTTTTAATTTTTTCAACTATTTAAACTTTGTTAAAAACTGAGGCACACAATTAGGCCTACACAGGATTAGAATTATCCATATTACTGTCTTTCACCTCCACATCTCATCCCACTGGAAGATCTTCAAGGGCAATAAAACGCATGGAACCTGTCATCTTATATAACAATGCCCACTTCTGGAAAACTCCTGAGGACCTGTTTGAGGCTGTTTTATAGTTAACTATTTAAGTAGTATACTCTAAAATCACCATAAAAATTATACTATAGTATATATAGAAACCAGTAACAGGTGTTTATTATCAAGTATTATGTGCTATACATAATTGTATGAGCTATACGTTTATACAACTTTTAGACACAGGTTTGTTTCCACCAGCATCACCACAAACATGTGAGTAATGTGTTGTGCTATGCAGTTATGACGGCTATAAGGTCACTAGGTGATGGGAATTTTTCAGCTCCAATATGATCTCGTGGGACCACTGCAATATATGCCATCCATTATTGATCAAAATGTCATCATGCAGCACATGAATGTGTGTGGAGATTATATAGATATAGGTATACAGAGATAAAGATAGATACAGATCCTACTAGCTTTGTTCCTCTGGAGAACTCTAACACACCTAATAAGTAGTGTCGCCAGGATTTGAATTCTGTAAAGCCACTGCTTATAACTGTTACCAGAATAAGCTACATTACCAACTTGGATCTAAGAGTTTGTCTACAGAGCAGGCCATTTGGCTGGAGGACGACAGTTCAGCTGTGCTGGGCACGGGGCAGTTGTGGGCGTTGTTGAGCAGCAGAGTTCAGCATGACCTCCTTCCCTTTGCCCTCCTCGGCACAACAGTGCTTCCCCATGGCTTTACCCTGGTTCCCAAACCCTTTCCAGTGCCCTCTTTTACAAGATGGAGACAACAGTGAAACTCTCTGCATTTCACTTCCCAGAGACACAATCTTCTATGGTTTTCTTCTTTTGCCCTCCCGATAGCTTTGTTTACTCAATCACAACAATGAGACAGAAACACTACCTGTGACTCTTGGGAAACCACGTGCCATTAAGGAAAAAAGAGGAAAGAGAATTAAATTGCTGCAGGGAAGATTTACATTCTTCTTGCAAAAAAACGATTTTGGAAAAAAAAAAAAAAAAGTATTGCTGAGTAAAATCATGAAAGTTTCTATCCTTAAAAGAAATTTAAGAACAAGGCTGGTGTTTTTCATGGCTTTCTGGGACATTTTAGGTTTGGCTCACTACAACAGCTCAAAGATGTAGCTGATGCCTTTGCAAGGTTCCTTCCAGCCCCATTGCCCTGTGAGTGCAGTAGGCACCGTGGAAGGATGGGAGCATGCACAAGCCTCCATGCCCCTCTCCCAGTCTAAATGGCCCCGGCAGGCCCAGGCAAGGGCCGCGGGCCTGGCCTGAGAGCACTTCCTCCTCCATTTCTGAGCAGCACTCACAGTTTGAAAGTCCTGGCACTTAGCAAGCTTCCTGCTGAGCTGTAAAGTCATTCCAGACAAATCCCTGTGTTTACAGAGATTCCAGAGCAGCAGGGAACATCTCAGAATACCAGTCTGGACATGGAAATTAGTGTATCTGTGCTAAGCTGCTCTCCACACCTGCCCTGGCCTTCATCTCCCCACTCCTTCCACATCCCCCTCCTCCTCCCCTTTCTTCTCTACATCTGCTGTGGTTTCCTTCACACTGAGTCATCCCCTGGATGTTAATAGTGAAGTCCTTTAAGAATCAAGCTAAGCCAGAGGGAGTGAAGAAGAAAGGAAGCAAATCAGAGAAATAAAGGAGAGGGAAGAAAGAAGAGAAAGTGGGAAAAAGAAAGGAAGTGCGCATGGGGAGCTCTGATCCAGCGACTTTTCTCAGTGTCTTAAGGAGTCAGAAATGACCTAGTATTAAGAAACTGGTGGTTCCATAAACCATGTAAGCAATTCAGGTACATCACCCCATCTTGTTACTGCCTACACCCTTAACGTGAATGCAAACTTCAACCAGAGATAGAGGACTGAATTTAGATTTGAAAGACAGTTTAAGACCGAACTTCACCACTTTCTCGCTGTTTAACTTCTCTAGCCTTCAGTTTGCTAAATCTTGAAAATGGGAATGAAATACTGCTTAGCAGAACTTCAGGGCTGATATAAAGATAAAATGAGATCGTGTGTTTGAAATGCCTATTATACAAATAAGATACTTTTATTAAATTCAATAAGCAGCAAACATTTCTATTTGTTCTGCTTTTCAACCTCTAGAAAATCTTTTGCAGAACTGCCTTCCAACCACCATAACTGGTTATTTTGAAAGTACATAGGAAAGCTCTAAAATGGAAAGTAAAGCTAAAAATTGCCATCAGGTGGGGTTTCAAAGACAGCTGTAAGTGATCCAGAGTCATTCTATAAGCTCTGTTCAGATCCCTCAATAGCCCATTTCTTCGGTGTCAGTGTATATGTAACTGGAAAGTGGCAGGTAATCTTTCTAATACCTGTTGTTCACAGAGATCAAGAGAAAATTACACCTCACTATTATTTATATCTCAGCCAGTTCTTAATCACAGCTTTTCCTTGTTAGATTCCTCTGTAAGCATATGAGCTGTTCTCAATGAGCTTTAAACAACATTTCAAGTAAATTCTTATGTAACCAGGTAACCCAGAATGAGGCTACGCTCCCAGGTTTCAGAATACTTTATGAGAAAAACTGTAAAGAAAGTTGCCAAGGCTGCTGAGATCCCACATGTGCCTTCAAGACCATACAACCCGGACTTTAGGGAATGTGCTTATGTCAGTCAATTATATATTGGACCACACCTCTATGGGTGGGAGGTGGGGTTTCCCCTTGAAGAGAATGGCTATTTTCCCCATCAGTCATCCTGGGGAAGGGTCAGTTCTGGGTCAGGAAACAAGGGCTTGGACAAGCAGTCCTAGGGCTGAAGTCAGAGAATAATTTTTCTTCTCTCTCTGCATTCAGAATTTTGGTTTGATCAGGACTCTGTGGCAGGGAGCTGCCTGGAGAAGTTCCAGTAATAGAGGTGGAGCCATCCCAGGCCACAGGAGGGACAGACCAAGAGAGTTCCGAGAGCATCTCAGGGAGGTTCTAGGATATTCTAGTATCTCCTCATCAAGTTCTATTTTGCTGAAGGTTACCATTTGGACTTTACTGAACTACATCCCACCCATGACTTGGATGAGCAAGAGGTGTGGCCCTGTCCCAAATGACAGAAACAGTGATGCAGCAGTCACCATCAGGACCCAGCTGTGCTGCATGAGGCAGGGATCTCTGGAGGGTCCTCAGAGATGATAAATGGTAGCTACCACTACCAGCTGGAACTACCTTCCAGATCACCCAGCACCTAGGCCTACACGTGACATAAGATTCACCTGAAGATCTCGTTAAATAGCCAGTTCTGACCCAGTGGGTCTAGATTGGGGTCTAAGAGTCTGCAGTTCTAGCAAGATCCCAGGTGATACTAATGCTGCTTGCTGGTCCTCACACCACACCTGTAACAAAGGTCTAGCCCCGAGGTTCAAGTCTAAGAAGGAGCTCCATCGGCCAGCAGAGAGGACAACCCAGACGGGCAGTAAGACACAAGCAAGCATGCCCAAGCATGCCCTGGATTCATATCCAGGGAGGACGACCCCAGGGGAAGACAAGCTAAGGTCCTTATTGATTAGGGAGATATTAATTCTAACTTGCTGTACTTTGTAGAACAAACTTAACGGTGAGGCGTTTGCAACCCCAAGCTGGCAAACAGTGGCCCTACCTACACTTAAATATCCAACAATCTCAGAATCAGAAGAGTGAACACAAAATGATGTTTTTTTAGTGCAGTGGCGTGATCTCGGCTCACTGCAACCTGTCTCCCGGGTTCAAGCAAGTCTCCTGCCTCAGTCTCCTGAGTAGCCGAGATTACAGGCAGGCGTCACCACGTCTGGCTAATTTTTGTATTTTTAGTAGAAGCGAGGTTTCACCATGTTGGCCAGGCTGGTCTCAAACTCCTGACCTCATGATCCGCCTGCCTCGGCCTCCCAAAGTGCTGGGATTACAGGCATGAGCCACCGTGCCCAGCTGATCATCTATTTTAATGCTTTATAGCTACATCATAGTAAAGTTAAAAAGCACTGAGAACATGAGCAGAGAGTAGTCAGAATGGAAGACTTAGAGGCTTGCTGCTATGTAGACGGCTTTTGAACTTTAGAACCCACTAGCTTCCTGCCCCACTATTTTGTTACCGGTGGCAAATTCACTTCCATACGGGGTCTGCAGCAACCCCAATTCTTACCCCCTCAGAAGAAAGAATTCGACTGAAGAGCATAAGGCAGAAGGAGAGACTGGGGGAAGTTTTAGAGCAGGCATGAAAGTTTATCAAAAAGCTTTAGCGCAAGAATGAAAGGAAGAAAAGAAAGTACACTCCGAAGAGGGAGGGCCGAGTGGGCAACTTGAGAGATCAAGTGCGCAGTGTGACCTGTTGACGTGGTGGTTTTATACGTTGGATACTTCCAGGGTCTCGCGTTACTTCGTCCTGATTCTTCCCTTGGGGTAAGTTGTCCGCATGCATGTGCTTGAGCCCACTCACCCAACTCCTGAGATCTTCTCAGGAAATTGCTAACCACCAGTGTCAGGTGTTTTCTATCTATTAGGAGCCCGCCTGTCCCTGGCGCCAGCTGTGACCAATTATTATTATAGCGAGACAGTTAACAACCACCTGACCGTCACCTGATGGTCGCCTGACAGTCCTGATGTGAGGAGTGGCGGAGCCCTCTCCGGCCTTGCTCATGCCTGACCAGCCACCACTGTGACACTTTAATTCGAAAAATAATCACTCAACACCTACTCTGTCCCAGTCATTGATGAACCAAACAGCAAGGTATCTGGTCTTGTGGAGCTTCCATTCTGATGGAGGAGACAATGACTAAGTAAAAACTATATGAGATAACTATGAAGGAAATAAAGAAGGTGATTTGTGATAGAGAACAAGTGGGTGTGGGCAATTCTCTAGAAAGTGATACTCAAAGTGAGACCTGAAGGATGAGAACAAATGTTTAAAGGCAGAAGATGCAGCAAGAATAAAAGGCCTGAGCCAGGGGAGCCTGTGATATGCTTGAGGAAGAGAAAAGAGGCCTAGTAGTTGAAGAAGTAGCAGCCAGAACAAGTATGGCCTGGAGTCTTTTGAGTTGTGCACAGAAGAGATAATGACAGGGTGGACCAGGGTTTGGCAAACTGTAAAGTACCAGATAAAAAATATTTTAGGCTTTGCAGGCCAATAGGCAAAATCAAGGATGTTATGTAGGTGCTTCTACAACAGAGAAGAAAAACTCCACAAATTTTTTACTGATGAAATTCAAAACATTATAACTGGGAATAATTGTTTGTAATACAGGTCTACTAATGAGAAGAATGGAATTCTCTTGGGGAGGGGTAACATTTTACTTAATTGGGGTTCGAAATTAGTGTTCCTTATCAAAATTGGTTGAAATGTTGGTGTTCATCTCTTACTGTTGATCTGTAATGAGATTTTATATACTTCATCTTTGAAAATATATTTCACAAAGATATTAACAAACACCGATATCTCCCACAAGCATATGATTTTCATTGAGCATACTCACCACTCAGAAGGAATTTATGGAATTCTACTAGATTCTTCTCTTGATATTTGCCTTTTGGCATATCCTTGCATTTCAGATTAATTGAAGGTTAGGTGGCAGTTCCTCAACTGCCCACTAAATGGATTTCAAAATGTGAAATGTGCACTGCAATGAGGTCCTGAAACACTGTTGGAACTGCAGTTTGAGCTCAGAAAATATATCTACCACAAATTTGTGTGAAAATAGAGATCCTGCTTCTTATTTTAACTTTTGACAGCATGGAAAACGTATTTGATCTTGCCATTACTTATTGTTGAAACAACATTAATTGTCATCAAAATGACTTTTCCGCGTATAAATTTCACATAGAAGCACTGTCTTATAATGTAATTTTAGATTAAATCCATTAAGAAACATTATCATATCTGCAACAAGGTTTTTGAAGCCATTCAACATTCAATAATGTGATTCAGGACAAGTATTCTTGTTCAGGAAAATTTCAATTGCAGTCTGAAAAATTGCAATAAAACTATACTATTGCTAAGCCATCAAACTGTGGTGTGGTAGGGCAAGTCAGGGTATTCAGCATCTATTTCTGACAAAAATTCCTGGAACTAATATCTAGGGTGGTACCCCAAAGCACTCCAATATGTAGTCATCAAGTAGAGAAGGAAAGAAGATAGAGAAGTAGAAACCAGCAAAAGATACTCAAGGGGAACAGCCTTAAGTAGGAAGGAAACCAGAGGAAAGAAGAGTGTTAAAAGGAAGTTAAAAGTTGCCGAAAGGTCAGGTAAGCTGACAAAAAAAAAAAAAAAAATCACTGGTTTGGAGGTGATTGGTAATGACCTTGCAAATGCAGTTTCCATCCTGTAGTAGGAAAGAAATGAAATTGAAGTTCCAACAAAGAGTGGAAAACAGGACAGAAATCTCATCTAAGATGTTTTTCTATGAAGTGGGGACAGAGAAATGCAGCCACAGATAGAGGAAGTTATGGTAGCAAAGAAGAAAGGTTTTGTTTAGTTTTTTTTAATCTCCATCCTTTAACAAGAAATCACAAAGCCTCATACACATACCGGTCTACTGAAAATGTGAAAGTGACCACAATAAGGCTCAATGGCCAGGCATCCATGAAGTGTGAGGTATGCCACATACACGGCTTTGGCAGATAACTAGTTTACCCTACTACGCATTAAATATTTTAGTTTTTATGCATTTTTTTGTAAGTCTTGCCAAAATATACTAACTGATTCTCTACTTTCTGAATCATATTATGGACAGCAATTATATTCTGGACTACATAGTACAGTGATGTCCTCTCAGGGAGTATCAAAGTGGGTTTGAATATGTGCTACCTCACAAGATGATCCCAGAAGACTAGAGATTTTGAATTAGCTTCTCCCTCTCTTTAAGATTATCAGCTGTTCCTCGCAGTCACAGATGTGCGAGTTTACCTGGCCCAGTGGATCTCAATGTGGCTGCAGACTAGAATTGCCCGCTGGGGGTCAGGGAGAGGTTTTTAAAAATACCAGTGCCAGCCCGGGTGCGGTGGCTCACATCTGTAATCCCAACACTTTGGGAGGCCGAGGCAAGTGGATTAGGAGGTCAAGAGATCAAGACCATCCTGGTTAATACGGTGAAACCCCGTCTCTACTAAAAATACAAAAAAATTAGCCGGGCATGGTAGTGGGCACCTGTAGTCTCAGCTACTCAAGAGTCTGGGGCAGAGAATGGCATGAACCAGGGAGGCGGAGCTTGTAGTGAGCAGAGATAGCGCCACTGCACTCCAGCCTGGGCAACAGAGCGAGACTCTGTCTCAAAAAAAAAAAAAAGGCAGTGCCAAGATACCAAAGATTCTGACTCAATCCACGTGAGGTGTGGCCTGAGCATTAGAGGTTTTTGGTTTTTTTCTTTTCTTTAGTTTTGGCAGGTGGTTCTAATATGCAACAAGGGTTGAAAATCATTGATAGGACTCTAACTTTTCTTTTAAGATGAGGAAACAGATCCAGAGGTTATATAAAATAGGAGCACATAACTTCCAGTAGTCAGTGTACCACACCTCTTTGAAAGATCCTTGTCCCCAACTTGCATATAAGCCAGGAGATTACTTCATTCACTGGAACATTCGTTAAGCTCTTACTATGTGCTAGAATCCAGTCAAAGCACCTAGAGACAAAGATAAATAAGACAGCGGGTTAGTGGTGAGTAGTTCAGAATCTATGGGGTTAAAACTGCAAAAATAAAATTATAGTTAAATGTAGGATAACAATCATTTATACCATGGAGTACAGACTAGGGAATGACTGAAGACTGTCTAAAATCAAAGAAAGTAGTTCTGGGCAGGAGCCTGAATAAAGAGCATGAGCTTTAGTGGCAACCAATTCCTACCGAAACCACAGAACCATGATAGGCCAGTAAACAGCCTGTAAAGCACCACTGCAACCAGCTGACCCTAAACTAGATTTGCCTACATCGATCCCTTTTTCTTGTGAAATGTTGTGGGTTTAGCTTTTTATAATGATAAGCCCTGACTTTGCCTTTGTTCAAGGAGTTCACCTCCACAGAGGCTGTTCTTCCTTGTCTGTACCATCAAATCCTTAGTGCTTTAAATACTCATCTCCGAGTTGTTATTTAACCTATCTACTTTATATTCTTACGTGTTTCTCATTTCAAAGACTTCACCTGTGTTCAAGTGAAGGCCACTTAAGGAGCATTTTTAATTTCTGGATAAGACAGCTACAGCTATGGAAAGAGAGCTTAGCTTGAAATGTAAAGTGCACTTAATGTATACCAGAAATGTCCTAGGTGCTTTGCATGAGATTTCCTTATTCCTTAAGGAACTCTATGAGCTAGGTACTATTAATATCATACCCATTTTGCAGAAGAGAAAACTGAGACAAGCAAGATTAAGCAACTTGTGCAGAGTCTCTTGATTGGTCAGGCTTTGAACCCAGGCATCTGATTCCAGAGCAAACATGCTCTGTACTACTCTACACTGATTACTGACAAGAAATGTGCAGATCCTACCAAAAGGCAGAAAAGAAGCTTAACTGAGGGACATAAAAGAGGACCAATTACATTGAAAAACATACTATATTCCTGGAAGGACATGCTGAATACTCAATGTCAATGCTTTTCCTCTACCAGAATAATTTGTAAATTGAATGAAAATCTGACTAAGATCTCAGAGACTTTTCCAGAACCAAGCAAACATTATTCTCTTAGATATAAAAGTCAACCCAATGAAAAAATATTCAAGGTGAAGAATAATGAAAGACAATCAGCTCTATGAAATAATGGATTGTACTATAAAGATATCATAATTAAGAAAGAATGATAGCAGTAGAATAGCAGCTATATCAAGGGAAGAAGACACCCAGAAATAGAGCCAAGTAGGTATGTGACATATGATAAATACTACATTTCAAATCTGTGGGAAAATACATTGTTCTTATCGAATTGTAAATATAATTGGTAAATTATTTGGGATAAGAATTAAGATGGATCCTTACCTTATACCTAATACCAAAAAAAAAAAAACTCAGCTATACTGTAAAAAAAAGGAAGCCATAACAAAGCTAAAAAAGAAGTGAATTTTGAGGAGCCTTGTTGGTTTGCGTGCTTGATTATTCTTAGAATTACGGATTGAAGAAGGCCTTTCAAATCATGATACAGAGGAGAAGATTGGGAGATTTAGATCTGTAGATGTGGATGAACAGATTTCTACAAGTAATATCTTACCAGATGCCTTATTTTATTTTATTTTATTTTATTTATTTTATTTTATTTTATTTATACAAAGTCTGTTCCTGTTGCCCCAGGCTGGAGTGCAGAGGCATGATCTTGGCTGACTGCAACCTCCACCTCCTGGGTTCAAGTAATTCTCATGTCTCAGCTACCCGAGTAGCTGGGATTACAGGCATGCACTACCATGCCCAGCTAACTGTATTTTTAGTAGAGAGGGGAGTTTTGCCATGTCTTGGCCAGGCTGGTCTTAAACTCCTGGCCTCAAGCAATCTGCCTGCCTCAGCCTCCCAAAGTGCTGGGATTACAGGTTAGAGCCACTGCACCTGGCCAGATGCCTCATTTTAAAAAGATAAAAGCAGATACATTTTGACTGACAGTGAATGAACCCTGGAACCCTCCCTGACTGCAGTGCCTGAAACATTTCCACAGAACGCCTGGGGTAGAATGGAATTCTATAAGATTATTAATTAAAATGCAGGTTCCTGGGCCCCATCCCTTACCCACTGAAGGAGAATCCCTGGAGCTAGGACTTTGAGTTTCAAGCAAACCTCAATAAATACTCAGGTATGCTACATTTTGAGGATCACCATATGGCCCTAAGCAATAGGGAAAACAGTTTGAAAGGAGAACAGCGATCACCTAACAATAGATTCAGGAGCAACTGGGTCCTTACACTTGTTCAAAGCCAGCCCAGAACCACCTCTAGGGAGAAGAGTCCCCAGAGGCTAGGAAGCAGATATTTTGAGATGGAGAATTTAAGCATAACTTGAGAGCACGTCTTGGGAGAGTGAGCAATCAAAAGTGCAATGAGATGTTATTTAACACCTTGTATTCTAGAAGCTGAGAACAAACTGAAAGCGAAAAGCTTGTAATAAGTAATAAAAATTGTCCGAGGTGGCCAAAATATTAGACACTAAACCAAGTGGTAGAAGAGCTGACTTAAGTCAGTAACAAAAACATACTATTTGTGTTTAATCACCTTGTATACTTTACAAGATTTGCTTCAAATAAACTATTTTGCAAGTTCTCATCTACTTTTAAGTTTTTTATTTTTATAATCTCAAAAATATTATCCTTTCCTTGTAAAAATTTAAACCACACTGAAATATTTTCAGTAAAAATCCCCCATGCCCTCAGGGACAACTGTAATGAAGTTTGTGTATTTTTCTGATTCTTTTTCTATGCACAAGTCATATATTTTATAATACTATTACAATTACATAAAAATAGCAACATATTATAAAACTGTTCTGTAACTTGATTTTTAACAATACTTTGTGGACATTTTTTCCTCTCACAATGTAGAAGTTATACCTCATTCTTTTAAATGGCCAAAGAATATTATGTATTTTGCAATTTTGGAGGAGAAGGTGAGGTTAACTTATGCCCACTCAATATTTTGATAAAACACATAAATGTGTGTTATTCCCAATCATATTCAAGTTTGCATATACTGCCTGTACGCTTTGAATTAATAAGAGATCACTAATTGTCTGGTGGAAACTTCCAGTAAAGTCAAAGCACCTAAGGGGAACTTGAAAGCTTTTGGGATGTTCAACCTTCCTTTGGATATTGGACACGTTTCTTAGTATCTCAGTGATTAGAGAGATAGTATTTTTTCATGGCAAAAATTGAGCAAATAAAACAATGAAAACAGAAAAACCAAACCACTCAAGATAAATGTTTTCAAAATTTCAAGGTATTTGATCCCACAGTGAATAATAACCACCATCAAACACTGATCATCTGTTAAATGCCAGGTGCATACATGGGTCACTTCATTTAATCACCATGACAACCCATGGGAATATCCTTATTATCCCTAAAATGTGAAATCTCTTAGTTATGATACCTTTCTCATTTAACATTCCACATTCTTATAATACTAAAAGGCTCATGGACACTGCTTTCCCTCATAGGATTTCTGCATAGATAACAGAGGTCTGGAATTTACATCTAGATCTCTTCTGAAGTTGATAAATACATGCAGAATCAAGAAAGACCATCTTCAACTAAATTAAGGGACAGCTAACTCTCAACACAGATTTTTTTTTTTTTTTTTTTTTTTTAAAGACAGAGTCTCCCTCTGTCTCTTCCAGGCTGGAGTGCAGTGGTGGGATCTCAGTTCATTGCAGCCTCTGCCTCCCGGGTTCAAGCGATTCTCCTATCTCAGCCTCCCAGGTAGCTGGGACTAAAGGCGTGCACCACCACACCCAGCTAATTTTGTATTTTTAGTAGAGATGGGGTTTCACCATGTTAACCAGGCTGGTCTTGAACTCCTGACCTCAGGTGATCCACCCACCTCGCCTTCCCAAAGTGCTGGGATTACAGGCGTGAGCCACCGTGCCCAGCCTCAACACAGACTTTTTAATAAATAGTTTTCTCTATAGCACAATGGAATTTGATTTCTGAACAACAGGAAAGCCTTTCTGTAGGAACTGCGCACATCATTAGAAGTGCCCAACTTCCTCTTTCAAGCTAGTACTGCCCTTCATTTTGCCTGAGCTCAGGAAAATGACAGATGGGGGTCCCCTGCCGGGTGATCACTGACCCAAGGGCTGTTCATCCCTGGGGGAGTTGGCGTTTTCTGACCTAGCCTGGGACACAAAGATGAGCCAATTTTCCTCTCAAGATTTTGAACTTATTTGAACATGGAAAGATTGAAGCTGTTAGCAGGAGGAGATGAAGCAAAATATTTATGAGTAATAGAGAGCCTAGAGGGACCAGTAGGGCCCTGAAAACCCCTGATAATATAGCAGAATGTAGGAAAGGGCTTCAGCATAAAGGAGAAATTCAAAGTCTTAAAAGCAGCTTGGGACCTGGGCTGCTATCACTGTCCTGACCACCGGGCTGCAGGCTGAGGGGTCCTGGGCCCCAGCACAGTGACAACAGCAGGGAAGCCCTCACACTGACTTCTGTGAGGCACCGAAAGCAGGAGACACCAGTTCAAATGAGCACTAGGCAGAACTCTTGCTTTAGTCAGCATCACCCTACCCTACTATTTGAGCTCAATAAGAGTCACAAATAAATATCTGTGTAGCATGAGGATGCTCATTACTTCCTAATCCGGATTTACATAGCTATTTGAACTAGCTACACATAACTATTTAATCAATGTGCATTGATACTTCTACTAAAGCTAGTCAGTAAATAAAATTATCGGCTATAAAGTTTTAGCCAAAGGTCATCCACCTATAAATATTTTACATAAGTGCCCAGTGATTCTTTGGCCAAGAAAATAGGGTCACCTAATGTCCCTACAACATATGCACAATATAACCTCCCAGTTGAAATACATCTGAATGTCTATGAGGAGTTTTAGATTTCAAATACCATTTGAAAATATACCTACTAAGCTGGGCGCAGTGGCTCAAGCCTGTAATCCCAGCACTTTGGGAGGCCGAGACGGGCAGATCACAAGGTCAGGAGATCGAGACCATCCTGGCTAACCCGGTGAAACCCCGTCTCTACTAAAAAATACAAAAAAAACTAGCCGGGCGCGGTGGCGGGCACCTGTAGTCCCAGCTACTCGGGAGGCTGAGGCAGGAGAATGGCGTGAACCCGGGAGGCGGAGCTTGCAGTGAGCTGAGATCCGGCCACTGCACTCCAGCCTGGGCGACAGAGCGAGACTCCGTCTCAAAAAAAAAAAAAAGCAAGTGATGGGGTTCTACCTATCTTTGCTCTTACTCTTTCTTACTCTCTCGGATACTCACAAATCTGTTGGGCCTTAGATCTTTATTGGCTGGGAACATAAGGCGTGCCTTTTGAGTTCTCATAAGGAGCTGTTAGCTTTGCAACTAGAAGAAGAAAAAGTTCCATAGCATCTACTATGCCCCTAGTCCTAGAAATTTCATTTAGTTATTCAAAAGACAAAAATTGAGTTTCTACTTTGTGCTTCCTTTATGGAGCAAGGTGACATATAAGAGTAGATCCAAGTTTTATAAGCTATCCTAGGTTTTCAAAACACCTATCTGAAATATATTGCACCCCAAAGGTATACTAAAATCTCTATAAGAGAGAGGCCTGAGTGCGTGCATTTTCAAAACAATTTTCTAGAGGATTCTGATATTCTTACTCTCATTCCCAGCCCTACTCTCCATTGCTACTTAGAACTATGATGCAGACAATAGGGATTCAATCATAAAATTATGTGGTTTATCTTAAGAATGGAAAATAAAAACATGGTTAATGAAACATCGTTAAAAATAATACCTCTTTTTATAGGCTTTATCATGCTCATTTTGGTATGCTAAGGCTATGCATAGTTTAGGCATGTTAAAGTGAACTAAATATGGCCTGAGAAGGACTCCGTACTTGTATTTGTGGACTAACTGCAACCTATATTGAAAACCTAACTAGGAGCATGCACCTGTAACAATACCTGAGTCTTGGCCAATCCCAGTGGCCGTACTTCAACCATTCATACACTGCTGAGTGTTCAAACTGTGTTCAAATAAGGCAAAAGCCAACCTGTAACCAATCCAGCTGTTCTGTACCTCACTTCTGATCTCTACATGTCATTTCCAGTTTTTCGTCTAGAAATCTTCTTCCACCACGTGGCTGTGCTGGAGTTGCTGTCAATGTGCTGTAATTCTGGGGGCTGCCCGATTTGCGAATCGTTCATTGATCAATTAAACTCTTTTAAATATAATTCAGTTGAAGTTTTTCTTTTATCAGGTACTAGTTTGGCTGCTGTAAAAGAGAGTTCCAAAATATAGTAACACAGAAAAAAGTTTTATCTCTCACATAAAGGCCTGAAAAGTGAGCCGGGCGCGGTGGCTCACACCTGTAATCTTAGCACTTTAGGAGGCCGAGGCGGGCAGATCACAAGGTCAGGGGATCCAGACCATTCTGGCTAACACAGTGAAACCCCGTCTCTACTGAAAATACAAAAAATTAGCCGGGCGTGGTGGCACTCGCCTGTAATCCCAGCTACTCAGTAGTCTGAGGCAGGAGAATCGCTTGAACCCGGGAGGCAGAGGTTACAGTAAGCAGAGATCACACCACTACACTCCAGCCTGGGTGATAAAGCAAGACTGTCTCAAAAACAAAAGCAAAAAAAAATCCTGAAAAGTGGCCCAGGGTTTGTTGACTGACCCCATAATTATCATAGACCTATGTTCCTCCCATTTGGCTGCTTTGACATCCTCTGCTTGAGGCTTTCATGGTGACTGCTCTAGTCTCTCCATTACCTCTGCAGTCCAGCCAGTGGCAAGGGGCTCAGGGGAGGAGAGGACATGGTCCTTTTTCATAAGAACCCAACCCAGAAGTTGGATTGAGCCACACATCACAAACATTTACCTCCCGGATAACACGGTCATGTTATCAAGCCTAACTAACATATAGGCAGCCTATGTCCCATTAGAATTGTTATTATTGAGATAAAATGGGAGAGGAGAGACACTGGATACAATTAGCAATTTCTGTCACACATTACTAATAGAGGTCTGGAAGTGAAATGAAGTCTGCCTCAGTTTTAACAAGGAGCAAAAGAGTGCAACACTCAGCCTGCTTCTCAGGATTGTTTTTGCTATGAACTGTCCTAGTTTGAGTACCTTGGGAAACAGACTCTTGGAGGAGATTTGTGTGCAGAAGGTTTGCTGGGAAGTGTTTCTCAGGAATAGCGCCTGTGAGGGAACAAAGCTGGATTGGGCAGGAGGAGGAGTTGAAGTGTGATGCAGTCACAGAGGCCTCTGACGATCCCATGGAGAGCTCTGGAGCTAGGATGGCCTTTTTTATGATGGCCCTAAATTGAAGCAAGGGGCCAGATCTTTGTACCCCCCTGCCCACTGCATTAACCTGTTAGAGGATCCAGACTGCCTTTGAGGAGGAGGTTTAATCCTGGGTATGGCGGCTCCCTTAGGACAGCATTTCTCAGCCTCAGCACTTTTGACATTCTGGAATGGATAATTATTGTAGGATACTGTGCATTGTAGGATTTTAGGAGAATCCCTGAGCTCTACTCACTCGATGTTAGTAGCATGGGCCCTCCCTCAGTTGTAACAACCAAAAATGACCCTAGACATTGCCAAATATCCACTGTGGGGCAAAATCACCCCCACTAGCAATCAGTGCCTTAGGCCAAGGGCAGTGCTTACAGACAAATTCAGCTGTAAGCCATCACAGCCAATCTTCCCAACAGTTGGGAGAGTAAGTGCCTCAGTCCTAAAAGGGGCATCTAGGACAGTGACTACAAGATCACACAATTAAGGACAATGCTGGAGCTTCTGCATCCCCATCCAGTGCTCTTTTCTCAGAAAAGTTATTTATAATTTACACAGTTCAAAAGCAAGAATAACTGATCTGGCCAGATAATCCTACAAGCTTAAGAAGGAGCCTGAGGAAAAGGCCCAGAGACTCTGAACTATGATTAAAAACTCATCAGCCAAGAGGAAATTCAAAGACAGCACAAGGACCTGGGTTTCCAGAGTAGATGCACAAAAAGAGAATGGGGAATAAGAGAAGACCTGTTAGCGCTCAGCTGCATTGGTGTGGAGTAGAAAGCTCCAGTGCTGATGCTTCATTACATTCTTCGTGCCAGTCCTTTTCTGAAAGTAGTGCTCTCCTAGGCCCATGGGTAGCCTAACCTTTCGCCCACGTCTCGGAAAAAGCTCTGCAGCCCCATCACTCACTTCCCTCCACCTTGCCTCACAACCAGCCCTTCCAGCCTCTTCACACCTACTCGGTGCCTGCCTTCAGTTTCTCAGGCCCCCTGAGCAATCCTGTTTCCTGGACGCTCTCAGTGCCTGCAGCCACATTCCTCCAGGCAATCTTGGGATAAGAGACTACATAATTGGGAGGAGGGGGAACGAGGACTTGGAGGTTCATGCTTTCCTTCCTCAGCCTGAGAAGCAACTGGTTTCCTACCACTAACTAGATATTGAATGGACCAGCCTGACATGAAAAACCATGATGAGATCAAAATGACCACAGCAGGACTTTTTTTTTTTTAATTCAGAGCAAAAATACATGAGAGTGGGGAGAAAAAAGAAAAACCTGGTTAGTGTGAAACATTCCCCAGGAGTCACCTGTTGGCTTTTTTCCAAGAATGAGGAAGGGGTGGTCAAAGCTACATGCTTAATGGGCTGTCCCATCCAAGCATCCTGCTTCTTCTCAGGAATTCGGAGGCCAGATGCTGCATCTTCGATGTGGACCTATTCCTTCCAAACACTGTTGCCAACTGGTTCTTTCACACCACTGTGCCTAGGCCAAATTCAGCATCAGCAGGCACTGGTGAAAATATGACTAGACAATTCACAACAAGCAAGAAGGCTATGTTGCTCTTCGTTAATGCTACACACCCTCTTTCAGATATTTTCTTTAATATGCCATTTATACTATAGCCAAATTCAACTGAGCACCTAGTGTGTATCTGCTCTAAGGCTATGACCTTGACATGTGTTATCTTTTCAATCACATAAACCAAAAGTCTCACCCCCATCGCCGTTTTACAGATGAGGAAACTGAGGCATAGAGTCCAAGGTCAATTCCCAGAGGATGATGGCCATGGAGTTTGAACCCAGGAAATGTGGCTCCAGACCCCTCTTGCTACCGTGAAGTCCACCCCCCTGGGTGCCCCTCCTCCCGGCCACACTTGTCTCCTACAGAGGAGAATGGAGGTGAACAGGGTTGTTCACCTTTGCGAGGGTACAAGCATAAAAACTAGCCTTAACCTCCCAGCAAGGGTCAGACACAAAAACGAACCACAGGAACACTTTCTTGCCAATCAAATCTTGCCAAACACCAAGCAATTTTGTGCATCAGACTCAGAGGGCAACAAGCCAGGTGAGATAATCTACAAAATTTGCTTTTAAAAGGGCTGGAGAGGAAGCCGAAGGGGTCTGCTCTCCCTGAATATCCCACAGAGTGATCCAGAGCATGCGAATTTTCCCAATTTGAATGATTCTTTTTGAAATAGAAATGTAAAACTACCTTCAGTTTGCTCTTTTGCCAGGCCAAAATTACTTCCTTTCTATAAACACTCTAAAAATATTGACTGTCTGCCCCATAACCAAGTTAGTGTTTGCTTTAATTTATGGTATTCCAAATTGAGAGAGTACTGAAGTCAGAGTCAGAAAATCCAACTTTGACAAATCTGGCAGTTTGGACCCGAGCTACTCATTTCCCTTCACTGAGCCTTAGCGCTTTCGTCCACAAGTGGCAACGATGCCGTGTGCAAAATGAAAAGCCACATGGCGCAGTGGTGACGAGCTCAGGCTCAGCAGTCAGCCTCACGCTTGGGTCCTGACTTTACCCCTTCCTAGGGTGTGACATTAAACTTGTTATTTAACATCCCTGAGTCTCAATTTTCTCATTTTAAACTAGGGATAATTATAGTGCCAATCTGGGGGGTTGTCATAATTAAAGAAGGTGTACATGTAAAGCTCTTAACACAGAGCCCAGAACATGGCACACAGGCACCTTCCATCAAATTATAAAGGTCTATGGAAATCAAAGTTATATTCTGCCTCTTAGTTTTCACTCTCAAATGCTACCACTCGATATCACCTTGCTTTTCTTTGAAATAATTAAATATTTAAATGCGAGTTTTCCAAGAAAAAAAAAGTTTACTTTTGTTTTTCTTTGCTGAAATTTCTAAAAGGTGCCTTATATCCATCTGAAAAAGAGCTCTTTCTAACTTGTGTCTTTCACAACCAAATTTTCTGTTGGAAAGGAAACCAACATAAACTTTTATAATTTTAATGGCTCAAGGTAATTTTCCTTATTAGTTAGGGTAGTTCTAGCTGCTGTTAAGAGGTAAACTCAGAAATCTCAGCGACTTAGTATGTTTTGTTTATTTATGTGAGCTTCTTTTTTTCTTTTTTTTTTTTTGTTTTGAGATAGAGTCTCACTCTGTCACCCAGGCTAGAATGCAGTGGCATTATCTTGACTCACTGCAACCTCCACCTTCCTGGTTCAAGTAATTCTTATGCCTCAGCCTCCCAAGTGTCTGCGATTACAGGCATGCATCACCACACCTGGCTAATTTTTGTATTTTTAGCGGAGGGGGTTTCACCATGTTGGCCAGGCTGGTCTCAAACTCCTGACCTCAGGTGATCCGCCCACCTCGGCCTCCCAAAGTGCTGGGATTACAAGCATGAGTCACTGTGCCCAACCTATGTGAGTTTATTTTATGTATGAAACAAAACAGATGTTCCTATTCAGTGTACATGACTGTGTGTGAAGTAGGAGGGAGTAGGCACAAAGGCTTTTTACGACATTAAAAAAAAGGGATACGTTACTTCCATTCATGTTCCACTCATTGGACATATGGCCCCACTCCAATGCAAGAAGGGTCTAGGAAAAGTAGCTGGCCCCAGGTTGAGAAGCCACTCCTAGCACCTGTGAACAGCTACCCATCCCTGCCTCACCCTCTGAATAGAAGTTACAGTCATGTATTCAGATGTTTCATTTCTTTGCCATCTGTTAGATAGCTTTTCTACACAAATAAGTAGTAGTCCTAGAGTTCAAGTCTCCCAAATAAGATAAACTTGAACCTGAACAATTTGAGATCTCAAGTTGAATCTCATTGCTTATTTCACTGTCTTCCTGTGCTAATCCATGCAGAACAGACCCTGTGTAAATTCAAAGTTTGTCATTAATTACTATTCAACGTGTCTACATCCTAATAACTTAATTTCTTATTTAAGAAAAAGACATAAAACACTGGGAATGGCGTCAAGTGGGTGATAAACGCTCAATATCAAGTAGTTATTTTATGGTGAAAATATGAAGTGAAAGAGGCTAGAGGAGAGTGAAGAGTAGGAGCCGGTGGAACCATAACCCTCTGAGACCACATTGTTTCAAATGCCTAACCCTCCGGTGGAGTGACTCACTCTTCCCAACTTGGCACGACCCTCCCGGCTGTGATCTAGATCGCACACCCCATCCCTTCTTCACTGACATGGTCAGAGACACACAGAAGCCCTTTGCTCTACTCTTCCCCCTGTACAACAGTGCTATGGGTTTTGCTGGCAGATAGTAAAATTTAGAAATGTTCATCTATTCTGTATTTTTCTAGTGGGCTATATAATAGATTCTCAACTATTCCCTCTGCCTCATAAGCTTTTCCAAGGGATAATTTGGTTGAGTTTTTTTTTCTTTTATGTCTTAGTACATGACTACATGGAACAGCCTTTGAGTACAAATCATTATTTTTCTGGTTGCCATGGTGTTTATCATTTCTTCACAAATACTCTGAACAACATCCAGGAAAACTACATTTTGTCCCCTCCCTCTTAAAGCCTTCACCATATTTTTTTATCCAATATTTCTTTTATTCAAGATGATTCAACCATTAAAATTAAAGCCTTTAAGGAAAATATCAAAGGGGGAAATTAGCTCATATTCAGTGAAACTGGATTGGTAAGGGGACTCGGAGTTGCCACGAAACAAACATACCAGGAAGTCAACTTATTTACCACTTTTATTTATTCTCAGAAGTGGATTTTAAGTTTCAGGTGATTCATCTACTAAGACATCTCCCAACAACAGTGCCTACTTTCTTAAGAAATTAAACCTACAATATTTTATTGGTTAATTCAAGAACAAATCCCTAAGATGTCAATCAAGAATAATTTTTCCCTTCAATTTTTTTTTACATTTAGATTTGGACAGATGATTTGATGGGGCAGGAGAACTGAGTTTTCTTCATTTCAGGGCCTATTCACCTCTCTCGTTGCTTTTTATTATAGTTAGGCATTCCTAATGTGCTAGGGACTTTCTGAGTCATTTGTGACAAAATTCCTTCTCTCTGTGACCTTGGAAATAATAAGGACATGTCCATAGAGTTTGTCTAGACACTCATGGTAAGGATAGCATTCTTTAGAAATCACCACAGGACACAAACAGAAGCTACAGGATCCAAGGAAGTCCCAATCCCTGGAGAGATGGTTTCAGATGTTGCACATGGAAACTGCCATTGTAAGAACAAGCAGAAATGTAACCAAGATAGTCATCCATATTAGGAAAAATTCCCTGCTATGTAAAGCTGATATTTTAGTCATCTTACGATGTCAAATTCACCTCAAAAACTGTAAGGCAATACAAAACAAAACACCCACCAGCACCATAGGAATATGCAGCATACTGTAAGAATTATATCAGCTCATTTGGATGTCAAGAACTACACATCATTGTCACAGAGAACTGCAAAAAATTTTCTTAAATTGGAAAAAGATACAGAATCCTCGTTACCACAGGTACCACAACAATCTGCAAATTGAGGGCTACGTTTGCCAGACAAGCATTCCCTGAAAGAATAATCTCTTTGACAATGGATCATTCTCTCCTAAGCAATTTGCTGAATCGACTAAAATCTGGCCAAAAGAATTCCAACCGGTGCCTCCACAGAACAACATGGCGTCCATATGGCACTCACTAACCCAAGGCAAGGCCTAGAATATGGGGCTGCTTAGCAATGTGTTGGAATCCAAATGTATACACTATGATTAAAACGTACCTTTATTTTCTGTTACCAATCTCAGGCTGTTTTCTGCAATTTCATTCCCTGATTCCTTGAGAAGGGAGATGGAGTAGTGGTGGTGGTGGAGAAAAGGAGATGGCAAAGAAAGGATTTTCAAATCACCCATTAATGATAACTCAATCTCTCACTTAAAAGAATCTCTGGTCAACTCAATCTCATGGTTCACTAGCTTTTCAAAGCCTAATCTCCTAACATAGTGGATTCTTCATGCCTTAGGAGGACTGCCCTCTCCCTGTCCCAACCACATGAAGATGATATCTTGGTGCAGAGCTAAGCTTAAATATCCTCATGGAATGGATAAAAGAACCCCTGATATACAGGTTATTCTCTGCTCAAGTTTTCTTAGCCAGAATATTTCTGGGCCTTAGTCTCTGTTGGCACTCTTGCCACTGTGCAGGTCACATCAGCTGCCATGATATGAGGCCTGTACTCTCAGGATGGGCGGGCAATGAATGGCAATTGCTTCTAGGGGACTCATAGGCCCCCTCTCAGCTCTCCCTGGTGCCATGGCTCCTCTGAGTTGTGGCTGCCACTCCCACTCAGTCCCCACTCTGGGAAGACCACTTACGAAGTTCCTTCTTTCTTTGCGTCAGTCATCTGGTTGGCAAGGTTACAAGCAAGCACTTTCAGCCACTTCCCACATGCATCATGGAGGAAGCCAGGACACAGTCAGAGCATCTGCATTCCTTAGGTGACATGCATAAGCATTAGAGAACAAGGGGCTCCATCTCAGGCCTCTTTCTGCCTGAGCGTTTCACACTGCCATTACCGCCCTAATGCACTTGCCCATGAAGACACAAGGAGAACCCTGAATGCAGCCTCCTCATAGTTATCAGTGGGAATCAGGGGATGGGTAGCCTCTCCTTCTAGCTATCCCCTCAACTATCTGATATATCTGCTTTATTTCCAACACCACCTGGCCCTTACACACACATGCTGAGATATAAGGCAACATCTTCACCCCATTCTTGACCCTGTTTCATCTCCTCCTTCCTTCTGTAGAAGAAGGCTTTCCACTTCTTCCTACTTGGTAGACACACCTCTTACATGATATTAACTGTCTCCTCCACCCTTTGACACATAGTCCACGAAGCTGGGCCCTTAATATTTTAAGCGGGTATTTGGAGTTTTTAAAAAAACACTTGGCTGTCTTGATAAAAGCAAGGTTTAAAGATGTGTGGTGTTGCTGTGAGTGCAAACCTTCTTACGCTGGAAGTCAGTGGCTGAATATAGAGTTTTTTTTCCTCTTTTCATTACTGCTTAAATGGTCTGAATTTTCCCCAAGGTAACAGATGCCTTTGGTTGAACAGGTGTAAGATTGAAGACAAACGTGAAAAAGAAAAACTCTTTAAAATATTGTCAAACCAACACCCTTTCTTCCCTTCCCATCCTTTCTTCCAATTCTTTCTTTCATTGCAGGAAAGAATGAAAATATGTCAGCATCCAAGGAAGAGGCAGTGAGGAGTGCAGCAGCTTACTCAGGAGCCAGGAAGCAAAATGGTGAGCAAGAGAGGGCAGGAGGAGGAGGATGAAGTATGTGGAGACAGGTAATACTGAGCAGATTAGGTAACTGATTGATCAAATAAATGACTATATTGAGGGTAATATGAACCAGGTTTCTTACTGTCTGAAGAGGAATTTTGAAATGTGAAAAAGGTACAGGCTAAAATAAACCCTGGAGTATAAGATTGAAATTTTAGGTGTGAACTCATGAATTTTTATAGATGGGTAGACAGATACTCATGAATTTTTATTGACAGGTAGATAGATAGAATAACAGATTGATAGCTGGAGAAACTGTCATAGATGTGTGTGTGTGGGATGGCTTTTTCTGATGGATCAGTTTGGCTAAGCTAAACTACAGTCCCCAGAAGTCCCTTTCTACTATGTTTCTGATTAGGGTGGGTTACAAGAGCTATTCTCTCATGAGAACTGAAGGACAGAAAGCAGAGTTGTGTTGAAGCATATATATACCTTTTCCCAGTTTTTCGAACACTAATCTAAGTGCTAAGTGCTGCTGTGAAGGAATTTTGCAGATGTGATTAAAGTCCTTAATCAGTTGGCTTTAATCAAATGGGAGATGCTACTTGTTGGGCCTGACTTAATCAGTTGAAAGGTGTCTAAAAGAAGGCTTAGTATATCACTAAGTGAAAGAAACCCATCTGAGAAAGCATAGTCTATGATTACAACTGTATGACATTCTGAAAAAGGCAAAACTGTGGAGACATTGAAAGGATCAGTGGTTGCCCAGGGTTGAGAGGGAGAGAGGTATAAATAGAGCACAGAGGATTTTAAGGCAGTGAAACTGTTCTGTAGGACACCACAAAAATGGATACATGTCATTATACATTTGTGCAAACCCATAGAATGTACAACACCAAGACTGAACCCTAATATAAACTTTGGAATTTGGGTGACAAAGATGTGTCAGTGTACATTTATCAACTGCAACAAATGTAGCACTCTGGTGCAGGATGTCAATAGAGAGAAAGTTTGTGCATATATGGAGATGGAGACATATGGGAACACAGTACTTCCCTCTCAATTTTGCTGTGAACCTAAAACTACTCTAAAAAATAATGTCTCTTAATTTAAAAAAAAGAGGGCCTAAGCCTACCCTGATCAAACAGCATCTGGTCTGCAATTCCTCTCCCTTTCCCCTGATCTTCCTTCCTTACTGCTCCTTATGTAGAAAAAAAGCTTCAGTTTGTGCCCACAGGTGTCCAGCTCCCAACAATTGCATAAGCCAATTCCCTCTGTGTGTGTGGGTGTGTGTGTGTGTAGTACACTGGTTCTGCTTCTCTGTTCAACCCTAATAGAATATATGTTTGTGTGTGAGTGTATATTTGTATGTATGTGTATGTATATCTACATATAAAGCTTGTCCTGTCCACTGAGAGTGTCTAGGAGCAGTAACACCCCAATAGTAATAAGTATATCTAGCATCCTATCCAGACCTACATTTTTAAATACCATCTTCCACTGCTAAGAACAAGGACTTCTGGAGAAATGGCTGATTACAGGCTCGGGGTAGGGAAAGTATAAGGTAAGCCTCGAATACATTGTTATGCTAGGAAGTAGGAAATGCTTAAGGAATGATAGAGACCTGTCAAAGGGACACAGAAGCCAGGTTTAGGGGGTTCACACTGGCCAAATCTAGGACAATTTGTGCATCAAAATAAATTAGCATATCTAATTATAATTCATGAAGCAAAATAGAAAACCATAAAATTGCACTTACAGAAATAAATGAGTAAATAAAGAAATGAGTAGAATGGAGAAACCACTATTTACAGTATAATGCCAATTAATCAATGTAGATCAAATGATGGGAATGGATAATCACCATCTGGCACCATTTGGTAGTTGATATAGACAGGGGTCACCAATGGAAGCTGGACACAGGTTTGCATAGAGACAGTATATTATTTATAATATTGGGCAATTCTGCCACAAAATATTAATCAAATGCAGAGGGAAAATCTGACTTCTCCAGATGAGCACAGCATCATTTCTGTGGTTCTCCTGCTAAGAATACATGACCTGAGTCTGGTCATGTGGAAACAGCAAACAGACTCAGGTTGAGGGACATGCTGCATATATAGTGAAGGCCTGTCATCTTTAAGACAGAAGAACTGGTCCAGATTGATGGAGAGTGACGGTGCATGACAACTGTATTCAATGTGTGTTCCTGGATAAAGTCCTGGTCCAGAAAATAAAAAGACACATTGTTAGGACAGTTTGCAAATTTTGGATGGGTCTGTGCCTCAGACAGCCACATTGCGTCAATGTTGATGTAATCAGGATTTGTGAGGGTTGAATGATGGTTAAGACGGAGAACATCCTTATTTTTAATAGGTACACACTGTAGTGTTTAAGAGTTATGAGCCATCACGTCAAAACAAAATAAATAGGTAAATAAACAAAAAAAATGTGAGGAACCTTGGGTATCAAGGATCTGGGAGTTCTCTATACAGTTCTTGGAACTTTTCAATAGGTTTGAAATTATTTCAAAATTTTAAAACACTAAAAACTTAAATGCAATGTTTTCATTACAGTGATTCAAAAGGGAAAAACTGAAGGCATGTATACTAAAGTAGTTCAAAGTAAATTCACACATTGTTTTTGTGGGGAGTAATTAAATGAGAAACATAGAGCTTGGGTGAGTTCTTCAAAGAAAAACAGGATATCATCCTTTTCATCATGTCATAAAGTATGATGTTGACAGTGAAATGACCTATAGCACTGTATGAGTCAAATGTTGCTTCTGCGGACTTTAAAAAGTATGCTGATAAACAGAGTGAATTAGTTTTCTATCACTATGTAGCAAATTACCACAAGTTCATTGGTTTAAAACAATGCACATTTATTATCTCATAGTTTCTGTGAGTGAGGGATCTAGGCACAGTGTAACTAGGTTCTCTGCTCAGGATTTCACTAGGCGGGATTCAAAATGTGACTGAGTCTGCATTCTCACGTGGAGAGGAAGGTCTCTCTCAAGCTCATTCAGGTTGTTGGAATTAAGTTCCCTGACGATGGGCCAGGGCACCCTCAGATCCTAGATGTGGCTGAATCCTCTAGGAGGTCCTTTCAGTCGTCACCCCGTAGACCTCCATAGGCAGTTCACATGCCTCCCCCTGCAGCCCATCAGGAAAAGCTCTCTGATGCTTTATCTGTTTTTAAGTGTCTACCTGATTAGGTTGAACCCCCACAGATTAAGAAACAGGGCTTTCTCCTGCAAAGGTCATGGCCTTTCTCCTCATCCTCTTTGCTAGGGTTTGTCTATGGTAACAAATCCACCAGACAAATGTCCAGGCAGCAGATTAGGGCAATGTGTAAAGAAATTTCATGACAAAACACTGAACACAATCAGTAATGTACAAGTATACAGATCAGCCACAGTTTGTCTTCCAATGTAGATGACAGCCCCTTCTTTGCCCCCCTTGGTAGTGGTAAGGTGGGATTCTTTCTGGCTTTCTCTAGGGCTTATTCTTGAGCTTGGACTTGACAAGCCCTCTTCCATCCTGAGCCACGATGATGCCATGGGTGTTGCTAAGGTAACACCAAATGCTATAACAGATAAATTCTGAAAACTTTTGATTAACTCAAAGTCATCTGATTAGAAACCTAATTACAAGGCTGATATCCCGTTATGTCCACACGCGCAAGGGGTGTCCCACACGCGCAAGGGGAGGGCATTATACAAGATGTGAGTCATTAGATGTCATCTTAGAATTCTGCTTTACACACAGAATAAGCTACCTTTACTGCTTGGACCTCTCAGATCATGAGTCTCACTCTGTATCAATGTGACTCATTAGAGAGAAAAAATCCAAAACAGTATCATTTTCTTGTTCTATCATGACACATCGTAGCATTTGAGGGAACTACACTATTGATTAACTCGTGAATAGCCCTCAATACTTTTTACTTTCTTCTTGGTCATGTAAGTCAAAAGAGCTGACTATAATTATTTTCTAAAAGGACTAAAAAGGGTTTTCTTCCTCAGCATCCTTAATCAGAATCTATAAACCTAAATCTGTGTTAATACTGACCTGGAGAAAAGATGATAAATAAGAGAAATGGATTTAAAACAATTTTTTTTTTCTACCAAGCACCTACAGTCACTGACTCTCACCTTCCAGACCAGTTGAAGGTTCTGGTTAAGACTGTGGTGCAGGACTCACATCTGTAAAACTAACACTTGCCTTCAGGTTCAAATGATAGAGTTGGCTTTTCTGACGTACATGCCTCAGGAGTCTTGAGTCAGGACTTCACAGACTCACTTCCTGATTCTGAGATCTCCCAAGACGCTGACCACTGCTCTTGGAGTGCTCTCCCTCCCACTCTAATGGACTAAGCTTTGACCCTGCCAGGGGCAAACCATGGTCATGAGTCCCGTGCCATTGCTTTCTTCCCACCTGGCTTTATGGCTTGGCCATTAACACTAGTATCACATAAACCCAAAGAGAGAACAGAAAGATGGAGAAGATATGAGGGAGAGTGATGAGAGGGTGAAAACCAAGTAACAATAGAGTCTGCCAACAATGCCAATCTCCCCAGCCATGCCGCAGTTCTTCAGCACAGTTTCAGGCATTCCTTGTCTTACAACTCACTCCCCACATCCTCGCCACCATCCCCAAATGAAAGCTAAGAAACACCACCCACTCCCACCTAAAGAACAGCTTCAGTTTGTTCTGCTACATAGATCAGACTACCCAAGAGGATAATTAGACACTTGACTTTATGAAGTGGCCTGTATTTTGAGTGGTTTTTTTTGTTTCCCGCCCCCCTCCATCAACCCCCGCCCCAGAAAATAATGAGGAGAGAACAACCCTTATGAATAACAAAAGAAAAAAAGCAAGTCGTAACTTTGGATGGCTTGAACATCCAGTCACTGAGTTTTCCTTGAGGTAATCTGACCTAGCTAGATCCTAGATATGGAATCTGCCCACTCAACACTTTTAAAAGTTGCTTAGTTTTTAAGAAAACCTGAACTGTCAACCAACAGAGTAGAAAGACTTGCAGTGCCCTTAAATCAACCAAGGGAGATCTAAAAACCAAAATCTCCCTGACATTAGTCACTAGCAATAAATGTTCAAATACCCAAGGAAATTGGGCTCTCTTCCACAAAGGTCTTGACCTTTTCTCACTACGTTCTTCTGAGGCTTATCTATAGTGATAGATCTACCAGATAAACATTCAGTCACCAGTTTAGGACACAGTATAGAGAAATTTCACGACAAAACACTAATTACAATGAGTAACGTACAAGTATACAGATCAACTATGGTTTGTCTTTCAATATGAGCCACAGCCCCTTCCTTGGCCATTCTGGTCCCTAGTAAGGTAATATTCCTCCCGCCTGATTTCTCCAGGGTTTATTCTTGAGCTCAGACTTAACCAGGCTACTGTAATCCTAAGCCACGATGATGCTATTTGTGTTATTAAGGTAATTGCTATGACTGATAAACTCAGAAATTTTGTTCCACGCAATCACTCAGGAACCAGACTGTCAAAGGCTCTGCTGACTTCAGCACCTGGTTTCCAAAGTCACCCTGACCACTGACATATAGCCAGCAGAGGGGGAATGATGATGGTGGTCACCTAGGAAGCATTGATGGGCCAGGCCTAGAAGTGATGTACATGACTTCACCTGGCATTCCATTGGCCAGAACTCAGTCACCTGGTCCCACCTGAATGCAAAGGTGGTTGGGAAATGCAGTCCCCATTTGAGCAGCAACTTCCCAGAAATAGTATTCCATGGAAGAGAAGCATGTGTCATGTGTGGACAGCAATCTAGATCTGCTACAATGAAGACAGTGGTAGTTGGTGGTAACAACTACCATTTACTGTGTTCTAGGCCCCTGATAAGCGCTAGACAAGTAGTTTCTCCCTGAATCCTCAAAATAACCCTATGATATTTTATTATCCCACTTTTAAAGACAAGTAGGCTGAGGCTCAGAGAAGAATAAGTTAATTACCCAAAATCACCTGAGTAGCCAGGAAGAAACAAGGGCTAAAATCCCAGACTATCTAACCATAAAGCCCACATTCTCCAGCACTACTCCACACTGCTTCCATTATGTTAGGCTATAGTGACTTGATTAGTTTTTTTTTCCTCTTTGAGTTGTTTATCTTACTGCCAGAGAAGTTTCTACTCACCAAAGAACTTGGAACTCCCTAGTTTGGGAATTGTCTAGGGTCTATAAAGTTCCTTTGTAGCTTGAAGCCAATTCTTTCTTTCCATGAAATGATCCCTGGATCTCCCACTCATCAAAACCTCCTTAAACTGGGCTCTCTCATTTCTTGGATGCACAGCCCCAGGTCAGCTCCCCGGGGCTGCTCCTCACACCCAAGTCTTTCTTAATGTACTTGCCTGAGTCATTGAATATATTTTTTGTTAAACTTAGAGCCTGTCCAGAAAGAAGGTTTCTCAAAAATGTCCTGTCACTTTCCATAGGGCTCTCCCAAACTCTGAGCCGTCACAAATCTCTCCTACTCACTCTCTCCCTGAAACACTGTTTTAAGGCTCTGTCTTCCAATCTATTACTTTTCTTTCTCCCTTGAGAAATAACACCTTCAAAACCTAACACTTATGTTTAAAATTGCTCTAACTTAGGTCCACACGACCTTCATCTTGAAGAGGCTAGGGTGAAATTGGGGAAAAAATTAGTAACACTGGGGGCTGCAAATGTCTTCAGTTTGGCAGATTTGTTTTTTATTGTGAGGCAATTCAACCAGCCAATGTGAAGGGCTTTTTTACAGAAATTTAATGGAAGTTTCAGTCTCGCTTTTTGAAGTATTAAAAAAATTGTAAATGACCCATTTCAGATCTTTGTTTGTTTATTTCAATAACAAAAGCCTGATTCCTTTTCCTCTCAGAACCCTAAACCATATTTTCAGGGAACTTCTCAGATCCTTGCCTGAGAACTTGGAACAGTCCAAGTGACAGAGCTTTTGTCAGCTTTTTCATTGACCTGCAAAATCCTATTTTACTTTGGTTCTCTTTTTTCAGTCCTTTTAATTGGGAGTGACTTTTTTTCTTTTCCATGGTAACATTTAACATGTCATGTCTCCCTCCCTCCTAGTGAGCTCACACTTGAATGTCAAGAGATCTTGACACTAGAAAGCCTCACCATACTGGTTTTTTCTTCAAGAATCTTCATGAACTTACCCAAATGTGACCACATAATGGAGAGAGGGAGAGGGACAGAAAGAGAAGAGATTAGAGTGTGTGTGTGTGTGTGTGTGTGTGTGTGTGTGTGTGTGTCCATTTTTGGCAACCCAGAGCCTATTTGCCAGAGCCAGCTGTAGCACCTACTATGTCCCCACAGTAATCACACCCCCAAGGAATGTTCCAGCCAGAATCAGAATCAGGCTTGGTCTCTGAGTCAGCCCTACAAAGTTCTCACCTTTTGTGGAGGAGTGGAGGAGCTCTGGGCCAATGTGACTCACAAAAAAAAACCAAAAACTCTTATTTCTCTGTGCCTAGAGGCCAAAATTACCATTGCCATTCTAAGTAGTCAATAAAAGGCATAGGGGACATTCAGTTAAATGTGGCAGATTGAATGTGTGTATTTACCTTTACTGTTTGCCAAATGCCACAAAAATTACAGAAAGGAGCAAATAAAATGCATAAATCCACAAGGAAGAGAACAATAAGGAAAATTAGAATAATTAAGTTTTAGAAGCTGAAAAGCAAATGGACTGTCTTAGCAGATGTGAAAAAAATAAAATCTAAGCTAGCAGTGGGAAAAAGCCAGAAACACATTGATCTGGACTCAAGAACTGGAGTCTCTTAGCACCTCTTAAAGAAGGAGTGAAGACAAGCCTGAAAACAAATGGATTTTTTTTTGAAAGTCTATACAAGGCAGTATTTCCATTATCTGCTGCTGCATAAAACCTACCCCAAAACTTAGTGGCTGAAAACAACCATTTTGTTTTGCACACAATTTTATGGGTTAGGAATTAAGGAAGGGCTCAGCTGGCCAGATCATCTCTGATCCTGGTGGCATCAGCTGGGGCAGCTGAAGCAGGAGAATCCATTTCCAGTATGGCCTTAGCACTCACATTCTGGCAACTCAGTGATCCTTGGTGCCTCTCTCTTTCTCTTCGCTCCTCTCTTCACTCTCCCAGTGAAATCTCATTCTCCAGAGCCTCTCCCATGGCTTGGGTTTCTCACAGCAGAAGCCTCAGGATAGTTGCACTTCTTACTGCCTTCCAAGAAGCAGCAAGGAGAAGCTGCCAGACTAATTAAAAACCAAACCCGGAAGTGGCCCAGCATCATTTCCACTGTACTCTGTTGGTCGAAGAAGTCCCAGGGTCCACCAGATTTGAGAGAGTGGAGAAATAGACTCCACATTTTAATGAGAGAGGACACAGTCACATTGGAGGAAGAGCACATAGGATGAGAGATGCTGTTGTGGCCATTGTTGAAAAATGCAAAGGACTACAGTCCACCTTTTAACCACAGTTCTTCACATCATTCCCAGTGCAAAATACATCCACCCCTCACCCAAGACGGCAAAGTCTCATCCCATTATAGCATCAGCTCAAATCCAGGATCTCAGCACGTGCATTAGATCCAGGTATAGATTCCTCAGGAACAGCTTCAGGCACAATTTCCCAGGTACAGCTCCTTAAACTCAGTTCTCTGGAACTGAAGATCTGTAAACTATAGAGATAAGTAATCTGCTCCCCACAAATACCCAACATACAACACACAGCATATAGAATGAGAAATATTGTTCTGGCCATTTTAGAAAAGAACATATGCCACAGGCAGTTAGACCGCTCCCCTACAGTCAGGCAACCATCTCTCATTCACCCAAGGAAAACACGAGATGTTCTCTGGAGAGGGTCTGTGGATTCAGGGACAGCAGGCTAAGTTGAAGGTAGAAATGCTGAATGGAAAACAAAAAACCAAGTGAAGTTTATATGATGAATAGTGAAACCCGTAACTCCCATTTCCTCATTCCTTGTCCCCAGAATGCTGGTAGCTACGCTCATTTTCTGAGGAGAAAACCTCTCTGAAAAAAACTGACCAGCCCAAAGAAAAAAACCCTATAGGTAATGTCATTTTGAGGACCCCAGTGAGGAAGCCCATTTCAATGACTCCACAGGTCAGGCTACCTCCCAATAAGGCTTACCCATACCACACAGAACTAACATCCAGCCCTCTTTTTTTTTTTTTTTTTCCAATCATCAGGCTTTTGAATAAAAGCTAAGATCCATGAATCATCACATATTTAAGGAAAGCTACAAACAACGAAGCATGAGATTGAAAAATGTTAGGGCTCTGAAACCACATACATACTCCATGGAGCCAATGCAAACTTTGCATTCATCAAAAGAAAAGATGCTGTTTTTAAAAAGTTAATTTTCCTCAAAGTTATAAGTTTAAAAACTAAAATAACTCATGATATATAAAAATAACTTTTCAGCAGCAAGCATCTTTAGCTCTTTTAGCTACTTTTATTAATTACCTTCATATTTCTAACTAATATGCCTGTATGAATATTTCTGAATGTTTTCATGTTAGATATCATCTATTCACTTTTTAAAATAAAAGGAGTTAGCCCTTTTATGTGAGATGAGGCATATGTGTTATAGGAAATTACATCATCAGAATGTTTGCAGTAAAGAATAGTTTGTTCACTTAATGCTACAAGGCACTGGTATAACAGGACTTTTTCATTCAACTTAGAGCACAGATGCTCCTGGGGAAGTCAACAGAGCTGCTTTACCTCAGTTTCAGTTTGCTCCCAATAATGTAGGTAAAAATAGAGGGACTTTCTGAAAGATAAAAGAAACAGAGACCCCAATCCCTTTACTCTGAGGTTTAAATTTATTAGAACCTCTCTGAGGCTAGGGTGCCCCTTACTGAAGCTAGATGGCAGTAAAGACCACCAAGTCTCCTGAAAAAACATGCTCTATGAGAGTAGGAAATTAAACCAGGCTAACACTGTGAATCAGAAGTCTCTATAGGCTCCTAGAGCTCATCCCTACTCACTAGATCCCTTACCTGGTGGCAGCACAATTTCATCCTGAGGGTGGAGAGTGGGAGAAGGATGAGAACTGAAAAACTACGTGTCAGGTACTATGCTTATTACCTGGGTGACGAAATAATCTGTACACCAAACACCCTGTGACATGTAATTTGCCAATATAACAAACCTGCACATGTACCCCTGAACCTAAAATAAAAGTTAAAAAGTAAATAAGAATTCCCAATACTATAATTAATGACAGTTCATCTACATTGATTATTAAGTATAAAATACACGATTCACTCATTAGTGATATATAGCTACATTGATTATTAAGTATAAAATACAATTCATTCATTGTAATTTTGTGTCTTTTCAATGAATTTGAAGTTTTCACAATCCGTGTTAAAAGAATCCTTTCAAATGTTACTAAAATGGAAACTCCTGAGGATAGATAGACTGAATTGCCAGCTGATATCATCTTCTTGGTGTATGGGAAAAAAATCTCATGGTTCTTAAGTCTACTGATTATCCAAATGTCAAATATTTAAGTGGCCTTGAGAATGATGCCTTGAATATTGCCATACATATAAGCTGAGGATGTTTTGTTACAAGTAATGGGAACCAACTCTGGCTAACATAAGGCCAAAAGGGATTTGTAAAAGGGATGTGGCACGAGTTCACAGACCTATAAGAACAGATGAACGACCAGGCCTCAGGAAGAACATGAACAGCCTCAGCTGCACCTGCAGCAGTGTGTGGGTCCCTCTCTGAGATACTTCAGGCAGATCACTGTTGCATTCACTCTCTACCTACAGGGAGACTCCAGATTCCCAAGGGGTTGGGGCTAGGACTCTGCACATGGCCAAGGAGAGGCAGTGCAGGAAGAGAGGAGAGTGGGAGGGTTGTTAGCAGAAAAGGGGAGAAGAGGATTTGGGCAGGAAGAAACAACAGCCCCTGTACCAGGCAGCCCGAGTCTCATTCTTTCTAATTGCCTAGCTTCACTTTTAAGGTTCTAGATGTTGGCCGGGCGCGGTGGCTCAAGCCTGTAATCCCAGCACTTTGGGAGGCCGAGGCGGGCGGATCACGAGGTCAGGAGATCGAGACCATCCTGGCTAACACGGTGAAACCCCGTCTCTACTAAAAAATACAAAAAAAACTAGCTGGGCGAGGTGGTGGGCGCCTGTAGTCCCAGCTACTCCGGAGGCTGAGGCAGGAGAATGGCGTAAACCCAGGAGGCGCAGCTTGCAGTGAGCTGAGATCCGGCCACTGCACTCCAGCCTGGGCCACAGAGCGAGACTCCGTCTCAAAAAAAAAAAAAAAGATTCCAGATGTCATCCCCAAGCAGAGAGTAAACCAATGTTAAATGGCTGACATCCGAATGGTGCAACAGTTTTCTTGAAGAGAAAAATAAGGTAGCTGTTACATGCATGGACTTTAGAGTCAGATATCCTGGGTTCCAATCCCAGTTTGGCCTTAATGGTGCGTTGGACATTTTCTAAAGGATCAGTGTATCTAGCCACTCTCGACCTTTCTGAGATTTGGTTTCACAGTAAAATGCAGAAAATGTTTACATGTTTCAGTTAATATGCCCTGGGTAACAGATCATCAGACCCAAATGAATAATGGAATTTAATGTCTTATATAACTGAAAAGCCCAGTAGTACGGAAGTCTTCAGTGGCTCAATAATCTCACTGAATACCCAGCTTTTTTCCATTGTCTGCTCTGTTCTTGGTAACATCCAACCACCCCAAGGCTGGCTGTACTGTGATGGAAAAGTTGGCTCTCAGAAGCTTCTGGACTTTCATATTTCCTCATTCATATTCAATAAACAGAGGTCTCTTCCCTAACCATCTAACAAAAGTTCTGGACCTCCTTTTAATTGGGCCATCTTTGTTCACATGCCACCAGCTGGCAAGATAAATGGGATCTGGGAATTAGAACAAACTGCAATAGGAGAGGGGCAGAATGGATACTTCAGTGGTAACCACAGTCCTCAAATCCTTCATATCATCTCCTAGAGGCAATCTGAGGACTGAATGTACATAAAGTGCTAATAAATATCTGGCAGATGTGTCAAATACTTCTGTGTGTGAGAGTGTGTGTGTCAAGAGATCTAGAGATAAAGAGCTTGAGACAGAGGTACAATTTATAATTTAAGACCTATACAAGAGGGGGATTTTCAAGAAGATAGATGATAGAAGAAAGGGCTAACATGTAGCCCCCATTTGGATGGACAAAACAGCATGAAGAGACTCACACCATGGACTTTTGCTCCAAGAACCGCCACAGGAACGTACCAGGAAAACTGAAAGAATTCACACATCCTTTGAAAGAAGCAGCACACCACTGCAAATTCCACAAGACAGATGAAAAACTGTGAGTTTCCAAAGTGTGAGAAGGGAAAACCCTGCCTTGAACACACACCCCCACTGGGGAACCTGAAAATCCAGACTATGGGAGAAGGATTTAACCTTACCTAGAGCTGAAATGGATTTAGTGTGAAATATAAAAGTAGAAGCAGCAGTGGGAAGAGTCTTATAGGCACTCCATTTTCCAGTTTGAGCCCAGGGAAGCCATCTCTGACTGTATCTCACAGTGGCCCTTGGGAAAGGCAGCTGGTGGAATTTGGGAGGGGGTCACAGGGTGAAAGGAGCTTCCAACTGAACTTTGGAATAATTTCAACTGGGCACAAACTCTCTTGAGCAGAATCCAAGGAGTAAATGGGAACTGCTGCAGAGAGGAGCACAGGAGCTGTGGCCAACAGTGTGGGCTGAGGAGAAGCAAGGCCTGAAAGCTGTGCTTGCTTTGTCAGTGGGAAAGTTTGTGCCTGGGGCAAGGTCTGAGCCCAGAATGCAGGCTGCCTGGAGATAAACTGTTACTTGGGCACTGCAGGAGCGAGACTGGCCTCACTGACTGCTTGGGAGTTGGAGGAGGCCTATTGCTACCGGCTTTCCCCCACATCCCTGGCAAAAGAGACAGCCATAACCCCCTCTGGAACATAACCCCACTGGCCAGAGAACCACTCCCCAGCCCCCACAGTGGCCACAGTAAGCCCAAGAAGAGTCTGAGCTCAGACTCACCTAACCCTACCCCCACCTGATGGTATTTCTCTGCCTGGTTGCTGATCACAAAAAAATGTAAACTGTTGGGAACTTTATGGCCCTGCCATAACCCAAATACTAATCCTGGCCAACTTAGGGTGAGCTTACGTCTCCCTTCTACTATTGCAGCTGGTGCTCTCTTGAAAGCGCCACCTCCTGGCTGAAGGCCAACCAACTCAGAACATTACAGCCACCTCCACCAGAGCAGTCCTGGTATCTATGGCTGGGAGACCTGAAGATGGATCACATCATAGGACGCTGCAGACATTGCCCAGCGCCAACCCGTAGCCTAGTAGCCCCACTGGGTGACTAGACCCAGAAGAGCAACAACAATCACTGCAGTCTGGCTCTCAGGAAGCCCCATCCCAAGGGGAAGTAGGATACCAACACATCAAGGGATCACCCCTTGGAACAAAAGAATCTGAACAGCAGCCCTTGAATCCCAGATCTTCCCTCTGACATAGTCTACCCAAATGAAAAGGAATCAGAAAAGTAATTCTGGTAATATGACAAAACAAGGTTCTACAACACCCTCTGAAGACCACACTAGCTCCACATCAGTGGATCCAAACCAAGAAGAAATCTCTGAATTGCCAGATAAAGAATTCTGATGGTTGATTATCATGCTACTCAAGAGATACCAGAGAAAGGTGAAAACCCGCTTAAATAAATTTTAAAAAAAATAATAAAGGATATGGATGAAATTTCTCCAGAGAAACAGATATCATAGAGAAAAAAAAAATCACAAATTCTGGAAATGAAAGATATACTCAGAAAAATTAAAAAGTACACTGAAAAGTGTCAGTAATAGACTAGAACAAGTAGAAGAGAGAACTTCAGAACTCGAAGACAAGGCTTTTGAATTCACCCAATCAGACAAAGATAAAGAAAAAAGAATATTAAAAAATGAACAAAGCCTCTATAAAATTTGGGATCATGTTAAATTGCTAAACCTAAGAATAACTGGTCTTCCTGAGGAAGAAGAGAAATCTAAGTTTGGAAAACTTATTTGAGGGAATAATCAAGGAAAAATTCCCTGGCCTCAGTAGAGATCTGGAAATCCAAATATAGGAAGCTCAAAGAAAACCTGGGAAATTCATCACAAAAAGATCATCACCTAGGCAGATAGTCATTGGGTTATCTAAAGTCAAGACGAAGGAAAGAATCTTAAGAGCTGTGAGGCAAAAGCATCAGATAACCTATAAATGAAAACATATCAGAGTAACAGCACATTTCTCAGCAGAACCCTGAAAACCAGAAGGTAACTGGGGTCCTATCTTTAGCCTCCTCAAAAAAAGGAATTGCCAGTCAATAACTTTGTATCCAGCAAAACTAAGCTTCATAAATGAAGGAAAGATACAGTCTTTTTCAGACAAAAAAAAAAAAAATGCGGAGAGAATTCGCCACTACCAAGCAGCACTACAAGAAATGCCACAAGGAATTCTAAATCTTGAAACAAAACCTCTAAATACACCAAAATAGAATATCCTTAAAGCATAAATCTCACAGAGTCTATAAAACAACAGCACAATGAACAAAACACACACACACACACACACACACACACGGTATTCAGGTAACAACTAGCACAATGAGTAAAACAGTACCTCACATGCCAATACTAATGTTGAATGTAAATGGTCTAAATGCTCCACTTAAAAGATACAGAATGGCAGAATGGATAAAAATCCATCAACCAAGTATCTACTGTCTTCAAGAGACTCACTTGACACATAAGGACTCACATAAACTTAAGGTAAAGGGGTGGAAAAAGATATTCCATGCAAACACAAACCAAAAGTGAGCAGGAGTCCCTATTCTTATATTAGACAAAAGAGACTTTAAAGCAACAACAGTTAAAAAAGACAAAGAGGTACATTATATAATGATAAAATAACAGTCCAAAAGGAAAATATCACAATCCTAAATATATATGTGCCTAACACTGGAGTCTCAAATTTATAAAACAATTATTACTATACCTAACAAATGAGATAGACAGCAATATACTAATAGTGGAGACTTCAGTACTCCACTGACAGCACTAGACAGGGCAACAAGACAGAAAGTCAACAAAGAAAAAATGGTCTTAAACTACACCCTAAAACAAATGGACTTAACAGATATTTAAAGAACATTATACCCAACAGCTGCAGAATAAACATTCTTTTCATCTGGCATATAGAACATTATTCAAGATAGACCACGTGTTAGGCCACGAAACAAGTCTCAGTAAATTTAAGAAAGTTGAAATTATATCAAGTACCCTCTCAGATCAGAGTAGACTAAAACTGGAAATTAACTCCAAAAGGAACCCTCAAAACTATACAAATACATAGAAATTAAATAATCTGCCGCACGTGGTGGCTCACACCTGTAATCCCAGTGCTTTGGGAGGCTGAGGCGGGCAGATCACCTGAGGTCGGGAGTTCAAGACCAGCCTGGCCAACATGGAGAAAGCCCATCTCTACTAAAAATATAAAATTAGCCAGGCGTGGTGGCACACACCTGCAATCCCAGCTACTTGGGAGGCTGAGGTAGGAGAATCACTTGAACCTAGGAGGCAGAGGTTGCGGTGAGCCAAGAGCATGCCATTGCATGCCAACCTGTGCAACAAGAGTGAAACTCCATTCCAAAAAAAAAAAAAATTAAATAATCTGCTCCAGAATGATCCTTGGGTCAACAATGAAATCAAGATGGAAATTTAAATATTCTTTGAACTGAACAATAATAGTGACATAATCTATCAAAACCTCTGGGCTACAGCAAAATTGATGCTAAGAGGAAAGTTCATAACATTAAATGCCTACATCAAAAAGTCTGAAACAGCAAAAATAGACAATCTAAGGTCACACCTCAAGGAAGCTGAGAAACAAGAACAAACCAACCCAAACTCAGCAGAAGAAAAGCGATAACCAAGATCACAGCAGAACTAAATGAAATTGAAACAAAGAAAAAAAAATAAACAAGATAACTGAAACAAAAAGCTGGTTCTTTGAAAAGATAAAAAAAATTGATAGAACATTAGCAACATTAACCAAGAATAAAAGAGAGAAGATCCAAAAACAAACAGGAGATATTATAACCAAAACCACAGAAATACAAAAGATCATTTGAGACTCCTATGAACACTTTTACATGCACAAACTAGAAAATCTAGAGGAGATGGATAAATTCCTAGAAATATACAACCCTCCTAGATTAATTTAGGAAGAAATAGAAACTCTGAACAGACCAATAACAACAGCAAGATTGAAACACTGATTTAAAAATTGCCAACAACAAAAAAAAGTCCAGGACCAGATAGATTCATAGCTGAATTCTCTCAGACAATCAAAGAAGAATTGGTACCAATCTTTAGAAATTATTCCAAAAGATAGACAAAGAAAGAATCCTCCCTAAATTATTCTATAAAGCCAATATCACCTGATATGGTTTGGCTGTGTCCCCACCCAAATCTCGTCTTGAATTCCCGTGTGTTGTGGGAGGGACCTGGTGGGAGGTAACTGAATCATGGGGGCAGGTCTTTCCCGTGCTATTCTCTGGTAGTGAATAAGTCTCAAGAGATTTGATGGTTTTATAAGTTGGAGGGGGGGTCCCTACACAAGCTTGTTCTTTTTGCCTGCTGCCATTTATGTAAGATGTGACTTGCTTCTCCTTACCTTCCTCCATGATTGGGAGGCCTCCCCAGCCATGTGGAGCTGTAAGTCCATTAGACCTGTTTCTTTTGTAAATTGCCCAGTCTCAGGTATGTCTTTATCAGCAGCTTGAAAATGAACTAATACAGTAAATTGTTACCAGTAGAATGGGGCTCTGCTGAAAAGACACCTGAAAATGTGGAAGTGACTTTGGAACTGCATAACAGGCAGGGATTGGAACAGTTTGGAGGGCTCAGAAGAAGACAGGAAAATGTGGGAAAGTTTGAAACTTCCTAGAGACTTGTTGAATGGCTTGACCCAAAATGTTGATAGTGATATGGACAATAAAAGCCAGGTTGAGGTGGTCTCAGATGGAGATGAGGAACTTCTTGGGAACTGGAGCAAAAGGTAACTCTTGTTATGTTTTAGCAGAGACACTGGTGGCATTTTGCCCCTCCCCTAGAGATCTGTGGAACTTTGAACTTGAGAGAGATGATTTAGGGTATCTGGCAGAATAAATTTCTAAGCAGCAAAACATCCAAGAGGTGACCTGGGTGCTGTTAAAGGCATTCAGTTTAAAGGGAAACAGCATCAAAGTTCAGAAAATGTGTAGCCTGACAATGTAATAAAAAAGAAAATTCCATTTTCTGAGGAGAAATTCAAGCCACCTGCAGAAATTTGCATAAGTAACAAGGAGCCAAATGTTAATCCCCAAGAGAGTGGGGAAAACGTCTCCAGGGCATGTCAGAGGTCTTCACAGCAGCCCCTTCGATCACATGCCCAGAGGTCTAGGAGGAAAAGATGGTTTCATGTCCTGGGCCCAGGGCCTCCATGCTCTGTGCAACCTAGGGACTTGGTACCCTGCATTCCAGCCACTCCAGCCATGGCTAATGGGGCCAAGGTACAGCTAGGGATGTTGCTTCAGAGGGTGGAAGCCCCAAGCCTGGGCAGCTTCCATGTGGTGTTGAGCCTGCGGGTGCATGGAAGTCAAGAATTGAGGTTTGGGAACCTCCAGCTAGATTTCAGAGGATGTATGGAAATACCTGGATGCCCAGAGAGAAGTTTGCTGCAGGGGCAGGGCCCTCATGGAGAACCACTGCAAGGGCAGTGTGGAAGGGAAATGTGGGTTTGGAGCCCACACACAGAGTCCCTACTGGGGCACCACCTAGTGGAGCTGTGAGAAGAGGGCCACTGTCCTCCAGATGCCAGAATGGTAGATCACTAACAGCTTACACCGTGCACCTGGAAAAGCTGTAGACACTCAACACCAGCCTGTGAAAGCAGCCAGGAGTGGGGCTATACCCTGCAAAGCCAGAGGAGTGGAGCTGCCCAAGGTTGTGGGAGCCCATCTCTTGCATAAGCATGTCCTGGATGTGAGACATGGAGTCAAGGAGATTATTTTGGAGCTTTAAAATTTGACTACCCTGCTGGATTTCAGACTCACATGGGACCCCTTTGTTTTGGTCAATTTTTCCCATTTGGAATGGCTGTATTTACCCAATGCCTGTACCCCCATTGTATCTAGGAAGTAATTAACATGCTTTTGATTTTTACAGGCTTACAGGTGGAAGGGACTTGGCTTCTCTCAGATGAGACTTTGGACTATGGACTTTTGAGTTAATGCTGAAATGAGTTAAGACTTTTGGGGACTATTGAAAAGGCATGATTGGTTTTGAAATGTCAGGACATGAGATTTGGGAGGGGCTGAGAGTGAAATGATATGGTTTAGCTGTGTTGCCACCCAAATCTCATCTTGAATTCCCATGTGTTGTGGGAGGGACCTGACGGGAAGTAATTGAATCATGGCAGTAGGTCTTTCACATGGGAAAGAGGTTTCCCTGCACAAGCTCTCTTTGCCTGCTGCCATCCGTGTAAGACGTGACTCGCTCCTCCTTGCCTTCCACCATGATTATGAGAACTCCCCAGCCATGTGGAACTGTAGTCCATTAAACCTGTTTATTTTGTAAATTGCCCAGTCTCAGTTATGTCTCTATCAGCAGTGTGAAAACAGACCAATACATCACCCTAATACCAAAACCAGGAAAGGACATAACAAAAAAAGAAAACTACAGACTAATATCCCTGATGAAAACAGATGCAACAATCCTCAACAAAATACTAGCTAACCAAATTCAGCAGCATATCAAAAAGATAATACACCATGATCAAGTGGGTTTCATACCAGGGATGGTTTAACATATGTAAGTCAATAAATGTGATATATCACATAAACAGAATTAAAAACAAAAATTATATGATCATCTCAACAGATGCAGTAAAAGCATTTGGCAAAATCCAGCATCACTTTGTGATTAAAATCAGCAAAATCAGCATATAAGAAACATACCTTAAGTTAATAAAAGCCATCTATGACAAACTCATGGCTGACATTATACTGAAAGGGGAAAAGTTGGAAGCATTCTTCTTGAGAACTGGAATAAGATAAGGATGCCCACTTTCACCATTGCTATTCAACATTGTACTGGAAGTCCTAGCCAGAGCAATTAGACAAGAGAACCAAATAAAGGACATCCATATAGGTAAAAAAGAAGTGAAACTGTTACAGTTCACTGATGACATAATTATATACCTAGAAAACCCCAAAGACTCATGCAAAAAGCTCATAGGTCTGATATATGAATTCAGTAACATTTCAGGATACAAAATCAATGTACACAAATCAGTAGCACTGCTATACACCAACAACGACCAAGCTGAGAATCAAATCAAGAACTCAACCCCTTTTACAACAGCTGCAAAGAAAAATAAAGTACTTAGAAATATACCTAACCAAAGAGGCAAAAGATCTCTACAAGGAAACCTACAAAACACTGCTGAAAGAAATCATAGATGACACTAACAAATGGAAACACATCCTATTCTCGTGGATGGGTAGAATCAATATTGTGAAAATGGCCATACTGCCAACAGCAATCTACAAATTCAATGCAATTTGCATCAAAATACCATCATTATTCTTCACAGAACTTGGAAAAACAATCCTAAAATTCATATGGAACCAAAAAAAAAACAGAGAAAGTCCATATGGCCAAAGCAAGACTAAGCAAAAAGAACAAATCTGGAAGCATCACATTAGCCAAATTCAAACTATACTACAAGGAGATAGTCACCAAAACAGCATGGTACTGGTATAAAAGTAGGCATGTAGACCAATGGAGCAGAATAGAAAACCCAGAAATAAAGCCAAATATTTACAGCCAACTGATCTTCAGCAAAACAAACAAAAACATAAAGTGGGGAAAGGACCCTATATTCAACGAATGATGCTGGGATAATTGGCAAGCCACATGTAGAAGAATGAAACTAGATCCTCATCTCTCACCTTATACAAAAATAAACTCAAGATGTATCAAAGAGTTAAACGTAAGACCTGATACCATAAAAATTCTAGAAGAGATTATCAGAAAACCTCTTCTAGACATTGGCTTAGGCAAAGAGTTTATGACCAAGAACCCAAAAGCAAACACAACAAAAACAAAGATAAATAGATGGGACCTAATTAAACTAAAAGTCTTCTGTACAGCAAAAGAAATCATCAGCACAGTAAACAGAGAACCCACAGAGTAGGAGAAAATACTTGCAAACTAGACATCTGACAAAGGACTAATATCCAGAGTCTACAAGGAACTCAAATCAGCAAGAAAAAAAAATCCCATCAAAAAGTGAGCAAAGGGCATGAATAGACAATTCTCAAAAGAAGATATGCAAATGACCAACAAGCATATGGAAAAATGCTCAACATCACTAATGATCAGAGAAATGCAAATCAAAACCACAATGAGATACCACCTTACTCCTGCAATAATGGCCATCATTTAAAAAATAAAAAAATAACAGATGTTGGCATGGATGTGGTGAAAAGGCAACACTCTCATACTTCTAGTGAGAATGTAAACTAGTACAACCACTATGGAAAATAGTATGGGGATTCCTTAAAGAACTAAAAGTAGAACTACCATTTGATCCAGCAGTACCACTACTGGGTATCTACCTAGAGGAAAAGAAGTTATTGTGTGAAAAAAACACTTGCACGCACATGTTTATAGCAGCACAATTCTCAATTGCAAAAACATGAAACCAACCAACAAATGGATAAAGAATGTGATATATATATGATATATATGAGATATATATATATGCAAACACACACACACACACACACCATGGAATACTACTGAGCCATAAAAAAGAATGAAATAATGTTATTTGTAGTAACCAGGATTGAGTTGAGACCATTATTCTAAATGAAGTAACTTGGAAATGGAAAACCAAAAGTCACATGTTTTAATTTGTAAGTGGAAGCTAAACTATGAGGACTCAAATACCTAAGAATAAAATAATGGACTTTGGGGACTCAGGGGGAAGGGTGGGAGGGGGGTGAGGGATAAAAGACTGCAAATAGGGTGCAGTGTACACTGCTCAGGTGTACCAAAATCTCAAAATCACCACTAAAGAACTTTTCCATGCAACCAAACACGACCTGTTCCCCAAAAACTATTGAAATTAAATAAATAAATAAACACCTATAGAAGCCCTAAAAACTAAAAGGTTACAAGACTACCATTTCCCATATATACAATGTTAACCCACAAAATCAGTATAAAGAAATTTAAAAAGGTAATTTTTCTCAGAATGACCATTTTGATAAGTTTTTTCATATATCAAACTATTTCCAAAATATTTTTGGTACCACTGCTTGAGTACAGGCTTAATCTGCCTACTTGATAACCCAATATTATATATGTCGGTAGGCAGATGAACGAAAAAAGAGGTAGATGAGAAACAGATATATAGATGAATAGGGGCTATATTTTAACCGCTCACATAATATTTCAAAGCCTATTTAAATGAAGATACAAGATTAATTAGAATGTTATCTATATACCTCAAAAATGACTCTTCTTCTTGCAACGGCAGAGTATAGTATTCTAAAACTTAAAAGGACTACAGAAATCATTATGCCAACCACTTTCCAGATGAGAAAACTTAGGCTAAAAAGATCAAAGCCAGGATCACACAGTTGGTGAGTGCCAGAATGAAACCAGATCCTAAATGTCCTGCTATCTAGCAAAGCACTTCCCTACAATACCATCCCACCTTCCTTGATAATACTAAGTTGCTTAGCAAACAAGATCTTCATAAATGTTGCAAGGATAAATTTCCTTTCAGTCTGCCCAAAGCAAATAACCACAATTCCAGTACTAGTAAAACTCAGATGACCTAGGCATTGTCACCCCTTCAAATTGCCCTCAGAGTGGGACAGTCAACTTGGAAGAAAGTTTGACTTAACAGAAGTTTCCCAGGTCTGAGAAACACGGCAAGAGGTGGGATGTATTGTTGTTATTATCAAAACAGTGAGAAATGGCATGTTAATCAGGAAAGGACAAATTGTGGCTGTCATTTCGTTTTTCTCTTAAAGGTAAATATGTATAGACTGCAAATCATGTCCAGGAGAACTTATTTCTCACATCCCCATCTATCAGTTTGCTCTCAACTGCTCTCAACAAAGTGAGGAACCAGCTTTAAAATAGCTCTGAAAAGGAAGGTTACTCTAGGTATGAAATATCCCATGGACCAAACCCAAAATCTCACTTCTCTTGAGTGCTCTCTTATTCTGACATCCAGCATGGACACAAATAGCTTTTAAAACTGGACCAGGTAAGGAAACCAGTCAAACAAAACAAGAGGATAAAATTTGGAGAAGCCCATCATAGATTTTAGCTTCCAAGCATATCACCAAAACTGTAATGTTCAAAAACTTAAGCAGACCTTCTCAGTGACTTCAGTTGACTTCAACGAATTCTGTTTCAGCCCATTTACCACAAAACAGGACACCAAGGGAGGGACCCCACAGAGAGGAACCTCTCCTGTCTACCCACTCCCAACCAAATCAGGTCTGAGGTCCTGATGCTAAAAAGCTAAGTAACAAAGAAAATAATTTATGTGCCTCTGAAGCCATTTTTCGAGGTGAGATGTTTCGCTCCTAGCCAAGCAAAACTGCAGAAGCTGCTGAATGCTGCCTTGCTCCCTCCTTGTCGCCAGCCCGCCCTTTAACCCACCACTGAATGCCCTTTTTCTGCACCAAGACAGCTATTGAATCACCACATTATACTCCCTGACCCTGCGGAGCCATGGTACAATATCAGAATGTCAAACTGGGTCTGAAAAGGGCTTTGTGTGGGATGAGACAAGACTCTAAGGATAGTAGAGCTGCTGAATCACTCAGGATCTGACCACAAATAGTGCTACGCTAAGCTTGCTGGGTAAAGCTGGTGCCAGAAGCCCCTGTTAAATCTCTGAGAGGGTGGGAGGCTGACCTTGAAGGCAAGCTGTACTTAACGCAGAGACCAGGAAGCCTAAGGGAAGAAACCCAAGTTGTACATCCTCATAAATACAATTTAAAATTTAAAATTTAAAATCATCTAATTTAATAAAAACATGCGATCCTACGAAAAGGTAGTTTTCCTTAGGAACAGGTGCACTGCAATTTATATATATATACACATGTATATAATATGTATATACATGTGTATATATATATAAAATCTTCAGAGAGTTACATGGTAGATGGCAGCCTGGAAATACGCTGATGTGTCCTGGCAGAATTTCAGACATAATGATTTTTTTTTTTCCTCTGTAAACCTTCCATCAGTGGGAAGGAAAACCCTGCCAAAACTAAGGAACCCAAGCTGGAGGCAGCGAGGCTCCCACTCAGAGCACGGCCACATGCCAAGGCTTTCAAGGCCAAATCGGAAACAACCACGTTGAGTTCATTAAAACGACTGAATGATCAAAGGCATGCAAGCCTTCACAAAGGCAAAAATTAATCTGTTTAATACTTGGCTAAATTCTCAAGTGCTGAAGTAAATTTGAAACGAAATTCATCAAACTCCCCCTCTTCCTGTGGAAAAATCCTTTGAGTTCCTCAGAGTGCCCAGCAGATGGCAGAAGCGGTCTTTGTTTCAGTCCATGGGCCTCAGCTACCGCGCATTGCCCAAAATGAACCGGAATAGGTACACCTGGGTATAGCTGTATATCTGAATGTGAAAATACACTTTCAGGATATCAGGAATTATATTCCAGTATGGCTAGGGTTATTCTCAGTTATCAATCTCTTTTCAAGGGAGGAAATGTCCCCAGGAAGTGGTACCAAAAGATGACTCTTGGACATCAATGAAAAGGCCTGTGGAAGGACAACAGTCCAACTACTGGAATCCTGTTTTTGTATCTCTCAGGTACCTCCCGCCATGCCCACCCCTCATCTTCCTCCCCTTTCCTACTCCTTAAAGACTTGCACACACATTCCTGAGTCTTCAGAAACCTCTGTCCTCGCCACCCAGGTGAAGAAGCTGGGTATGTGCCAGGATATTCCCTACTGCAACAATGCCTCCTCAGTCTGCTTCCTCTGACCAGTTCAACCTCCACAACCAGAGGTTCTGGGAATTATGCTCCACTGTCCTGAGCATTATGAATATTGATTCCTGTTGGACAAACTGCAGCTAGTCTAGGAGCTCATATTCCTCCATTTCCTAGGAGGACAACATATAAAATATTAATACATTTATTTCATCATGAGAAACAAAACTCATTAAAATTACACACATATTCATGACAATTCTTTCGCTGTTTATTTCATGAAGTGAAAACATTTATTCCAACCAGAACGAGGGAAGAAAATGTTTTCTATAGGTCCAATTTTATACACTTTGGTATGAAATGAATCAATAGTCGCTAGGAGGAGCAAAATCAAAGATTTCCTTTTCAACAGCAATAAATCCAGTCAAATCCTATTTGGTATGGCACTTGCCATAGCTTGTAAAATCTGAAGTTGCTAAATTATGTATTTCAATAGTAATCCCTTACAAATTAATAGGAAGTGCTAAATTACGACAAACAACCTCCAATTGGATCCAGATGCTCAATCCTAGACTAGGTAGAAAGTGTGAAAAATTAGGAACTGTACTGATTCTTTCCCTGAGTTTCTTGAAGGAGCCAAGTTCTTCCAGCACAGAATGTAAACACTTGGGAAGGTAGCCTAAGAGAAGCATGTGTTACGTGGCAGCCTGAGTCCCAGCTGTGTTTACACTGAGATTCCAAAATATCTGAGCCTGAAAGGAGAGCTGTGGTATAAGGAGGAACAGAGGAGCCTCCTGGGACAGACGGATCCCAAAGGGAAAGAGAGAAGCTGGTTCAAAACTAATGGGACAGGGTTCAAGGGAAGGTGTGGTCATTAACAAAACAGGGTGACTGTCTCTCAGCTTATCCGGACGACTCACATCCAAGTCCCAAGGGTGATGATGGAGAAAATGCTGAAACCCGTTGACATTATTGGTCCCCCTCATGATGGTGGCTATGTTGATGGTGGTGGCAGCAATATAAAACAGCAGTGGCCCTGGGCAGCAGTAGGGCTGACATCGCCATCCTCAGTCTTGGAGACTGGCAGCATCCACAGAGAGACGGTGCCTTTGGGAGACATCTGTGACACTGCTGCTGCATCTGTCACTGATGAGGAAGAGGCCCCAGCTGCAAATGAAGCCAGCATTTAGTGACCCAGTATCAGAAGAAGAAAATCACAGACCTCCTGCTGTGACCAAGACAACTAGTTCTCAGAGCACTGGCTGGGGTAGGTGGAATGAAGATCCCCCAAAAATGCCCATGTCCTAAACCCCAGAAGCTGTGAGTGCATCACCTTACAGGGCAAAAGGGACATTGTAGATGTGATTAAGGACGTTGAAATGGGGACATTGTCCTGGATTATTTGGTGGGCCCAAGACAATCAGTCACGGGGTCCTTAGAAAAGGGAGGCAGGAGAGTCAGAATCAGAGAAGATACAACAGAAGCAGTGGTCCGAGAGATTCAAAGATTCTGCACTGCTGGCTTTCAAGATATAGAAAGAGGCCTCAAGCTAAGAAATGTGGGCAGTCTTCAGAAGCTGGAAAAGGCAAGGAAATGGGCTCTGCCACGGAGCTTCCCAAGGCAGCATGGCTCTGCCGACCCATTTTAGACTTACAGCCCCCAGAACTATATAAGATAAGTGTGTGTGGTTTTAAGCCACTAAGAGTGTGGTAATTTGTTGCAGCAGAAATTGGAAAATAATACACTGGTGATACACTCTTTTGAGGGCTTTCAGAACCATTTGTGAGGATAAGGAGGCTCAAATTCCCGCAGCACAAGGGGAAACAGAGCCAGAATGTGTGGGGGCACTCTCCTCCACGGTTTGTGCGGGTGGGGGATGCAGGTTAGCGTAGGGTAGACTAGGTCCATGGGTCTGCTTTGTGTGGCAAGCTCTCACCTTGAACCTTCATTCAAATCAGCGGCATCTGTTTTCTACAACACACATCACTTTGCTCTCCTTCCATATCTTCAAGAACTTTTAAGAGGCAAGTTGTGCCATTAGTACTTCAAAAGATACCACGTCCCATGTCTTTTTTTTTTTTTTCTTTGAGATGGAGTCTCGCTCTGTTGCTCAGGCTGGAGTGCAATGACCCAATCTCTGCTCACTACAACCTCTGCTTCCCAGGTTCAAGCAATTCTCCTGCCTCAGCCTCCCAAGTAGCACGCACCACCACACCCAGCTAATTTTTATGTTTTTAGTAGAGACAGGGTTTCACCATGTTGGCCAGGCTGGTCTTGAATCCTGATCTCAGGTGATCTGCCCATCTCAGCCTCCCACAGTGCTGGGATTATAGGCATGAGCCACTGCTCCTCGTCCCAAGTCATTTAAAATCTTAAGGCCAAAGCTCACCCTTATCTTTTGGAGACTAATTACTCAACATTTCTCAATCATTTTCTCTAGATTTTAGTTCAGTCCTTAAAATCATTCTGCTGATGAGATATTCTGGAAATGTCTTCAGAGCTTTGCCCTATGGCTGCAAAAGAAATCCAGCCCACCCACCTGAGGTTCAAGGTTTTCTTTTCAGCCAGGTCATCATTAAAGATGGAAGACTATTTTTCAGGCCCAAAAAAGTATTTGTATTGGCAGTACTCAACCGGTACTTCTTGCTAAATGAATAATCTATTTCTTCTCAAAAATCAAATGTGTCCCAGATCTGAAAAACATATAGTCCCCACGTTAGCCATCACAGTACATTTTATTTATATCCAATTATATTATCTCTGTTAACAATAGGGATCAGGAAACACTCAAAAAGATTTCAATTAACAAATGATTTTCAAACTTCATTTGAAAGCTTTGATATCATATTTTCTTAATCCTCATATAAGCACTATCAACAAGAAGGAAAAAAGTGATCAGTTTGTTCAAATTCCTTTTATTATTTTTCCTGACAACCTTTTGGCAGGGAAGTTAATGAGCAGTCAAATGATATAAAAGGACGTAATAGTAGAGCAAAAGCAAAGTACACACTTGACCATGATATTCAAGACTGAGAACAACCTGCCTAGCGCTCCCTTCCACTAGACTCATCCTCTGAACAAGTTACACAACCTTGAACAAGTCACAAACTTTCTGGGCTTCCATCTCATCACCGCTCTGTTATAATACATCCACATTTGTTTTAATATTAAACATTTAACTTATCTGCCAGTTAAATTGTTTAATATTCCTTCTTCATATTTTCCATTTGAAACTGGCATTGGAAGGAGTGCTCCCCATTTATACTGTGGGGACAACACTCCCACCAGGGAGGTGAGCGCCCTAGTTTGAAAAGCCTGGGCCTGTATACTTTCTCATACTCCACATGTCCTAACATGCTGTATATTCCCATCTTCCTTGCTTTGGTTCACTCCATTTTTTTCATTCTACTTCCTTCACCATTTGAAAGTGCCCTCTGCTTCCACCAATCTTCTCACATTTTAAGCCCAGTTTATCTCTCACCTCCTCCATAAGGCCTACCCTGACTATAACTTCTTCTTCAGATTCATGGTGCTCATTCTTTGTCGCATTCAGTTGGAATTTAACCTTATCTTTCTTGTGATGCCTTTTACTGTTACTTAACTCCTGTGTTATTTCACTTGTTTTTTCTTGTATCTGATCTTCCAGCCATGTCATAAACTTCTTAGAGATCAGAAACCATGTAAGCTTTGTTTTACATCACCCGTAGCAACTAGACCTGTGCCTTGCATATGAGAAGCACTCATTCACTTAATTATTTATCCATTCAGTGTGTATTTATTAAACTGTGTGCCAACTCATAATTGTTGAGTAAATGAGGAGCAAAATAACTCGTGTGATCTAAAAACTGAATAATCAGATCCTTAATAAATAAGAATTTATCCTTCTCATTGCATATTTATTCTGTTAACAGAATACATAAATACAGGATGATTTCTCCATTGGCAAATTTAAACTGCAGATATTCTAAGCAGGTTTCAAATACAGGAATGGCTGTGCATGTCCTTGTAATTACAATTGACACAAAGTGCTACAGGTTAATTAAGTGCCTAGAAGAACAGATTTTGTACACTTATAAACTTCAGAAATTCCCAAGACTGACAGAGTGAAAATAATACTCCCTACACGTGCTCAACTGGTAAACTGCATGTTAAATGATGACATAATTGCTTTTATTTAATCAAACTGTCTTTACAAAACATAGGTCAGTTCCTTTGGGGGCAATGAAGTAGATGCCCTTGCTTACTGTGTAGCCAGAATGAATGGCTACTTGCCACTTCTACCATAAACCTCAAGTTTCAAGTATTTAACTAAATACCTTCAAGTAATTAATGAAAATCTGATTAAGCTGAAAGTTACCATCAAATTATTAAATCAGATGCTATTTTAACAAATCAAAATGGATTGCATTCATTAAATAAATTGTGTGCCTAAGGACGGATGTCCGAAAATAGTCCAAAAGGGGATTGCCCTATTCCCGGATTCCCGTATTTCGGTATTCCCATAGTCTGACTACCTAAGACAGACTCTATTTCAAAAATAAACACATTTACTTCATTGTATGGACTGCTGCCTTTTGCTGTTTTACCTACGTGGAACCTGGCAAATTATTTCGCTGTAGAATGTAACGATGTGAGAGGTTCTGAGTGGTGAGTGTAATTACAGAACTTTGGTCAAGCGCCCTCTGGTGGTCAGATAAATATTTTTTTCTACCATAAAGCTTTGCTGAAAAGCTAGTCAAAGTTTTTTATCGGTAATTACCAAAAATAAATCACTATGTAAATAATACATTGTCAAACGTTAATTCTGTGGAATATTGAGTAAAAATCTGAATCAGATTGATATAGGTCCAAATGTCAGCTGTAGCTTTTTTATTACCACTTTCTTTACCTTGGGCAGGTTAACGTAAACTCTGTGGGGCTCAAGTTTTCTCATTCATATCAAAAGTTGATTTAAGGAATAAGTGAAAGAAAAATATAAAGGAAATAAAAATAATTCCCTGGATATAATAGGTATCAATAAATGATACCAACAATTCCTATTGTTATCCTTAATAGCAATACGCACTTGTGTGCATCAAATGCTTATCACATGCCAAAAGCATTATGTTCTTTATGAGTTACCTCAATCCCCACAAGAACCATATCAAGCTGGCATTATTATCTACCAGTTTAAAAACTAAGAAGCTGACAATAGGAAAGTTAAATGATTGGTTGAGAGTTACAGGGTGAGTAACAGAGCCAGGATTCAAACTTGCCTGTGGAATGCCAAGGCCAAGGCCTTCCTCACCATGATATACTGCTATTATCACAAATGATGACAGGGGATCACAATGAGAAAAAGTATTTCATAGGATTCCCTAATAAAAATAACTTTTCCTTGGCACAAAGGTCATTTGAGATTCCATGTGAATATTTCTCTGTTTTGTTTTTTCTTACCCCTGTGTACATACGGCATAATGAAAAGCTACTCATTCTCTGTTATGTAAAGGATGCCAGGCCAGGCGCAGTGGTTCATGCCTGTAATCTCAGCACTTTGGGAGGCCAAGGCAGATGGATCACCTGAGGTCAGGAGTTTGAGACCAGCCTGGTCAACACGGTGAAATGCCATCTCTACTAAAAATACAAAAAATTAGCCAGGTGTGGTGGCGGGCACCTATAATCCCAGCTACTTGGGAGGCTGAGGCAGGAGAATTGCTTGAACCCAGGAGGCAGAGGTTGCAGTGAGCCAAGATCGTGCCACTGCATTCCAGCTTGGGTGACAGAGCAAGACTCTGTCTCAAAAAAGAAAAAAAAAAAAGGATGCCAACACTCTATTCCTTTGACAAGTGTTATTACCTCCTGAAATTCTCCTCCTGCTGGAATACCCGAGATGGCTTATATACTTTTCTATTAGAATTTCTTAGGAATATACTTCATTTAGGCATGCATTTGTTTTCAATTCAATCTGTTACCAGGAGTAACTCAGAGGGCTCGATATTGTGCATTCTGTTTGCTTCCTTTAATTAAAACCACATACAAGTATAATCAAATAAAATTGTAAGGCATTATATTTAACATTGTATTACAAAAATATGTTCATTGTCATAGCTTTAAGAAAGTAGAAATCGGCCAGGCACAGTGGCTCATGACTGTAATTCCAGCACTTTGGGAGGCCGAGGCAGGCAGATCACGAGGTCAGAAGATGGAGACCATCCTGGCTAACACAATAAAACCCCATCTCTACTAAAATACAAAAAAGTAGCTGGGCATGGTGGCAGGTGCCTGTAGTCCCAGCTACTCGGGAGGCTGAGGTGAGAGAATGGCGTGAACCTGGGAGGCGGAGCTTGCAATGAGCCGAGATCACACCACAGAACTCTAGCCTAGGGGAAAGAGTGAGACAAGAAAAGAAGGAAGGAAGGAAGGAAGGAAGGAAGGAAGGAAGGAAACGAAAGGGAAGGAGAGAGGGAGGGAGGGAGGGAAGGAAGGAAGGAAATCATCAAAAAGAAAGGATAAAAGTTAACCATAATTATTGCTCACAGGAATGTTATTAATAGTCATGCCATATGTCCTTCAGTCTTTTCTCTATGCAAATTCATTTTTAAAATAGCATTATGGTAACAAACTGTTTTTAAGCCAATTTTTATTTCATATCAGGTGATATGCACTTGTTGTGACATCTTTGGGTGCCGGTCTCCATCTTTCCAGTCCAGAAAACATTGTTAACTAAAATCATCCAATTAAAACATAAACCAAACACCAATTATGCACAAAGTCCTGTGCCAGGCACTTAGGGGGCACCAATGCAAATCAGATACATCATTACAGTATGTTTGGGGGAGCCAGTTGCTATACTTCATAAAGGCGTTCTGTCTGGGGTTGAGATTAACATGTAAATACATTTCAGGACTGTGGAGGTAAGGCTAGACAACTCCCCTCCGTCAGCATATCTATTGCATTCTCCAGTTTTCAGGGAGGCTGAGAGGCTTCCTGGGGAGAAAGTTGAAAACCACAAGTGGGGTTCGGAAATGCATAAACTTTTGGGAACTCCGAAGTGGAGCAGGGAGATCTAACAGATTCAAATTGTAAAGTGTCACATTTCAGAGCCTCTGGGGAAAAAAAAAAATCATCCTAAAGAATCCAGACTCCTCCACAGGGTTAACACACAGAAGGGAGTGCTGGTTTCAAGATGCAGAAATGGCTACTGTTGCTTGACCCTGGCCTAACCCAGCCCCATGGAGGGGTCCAGGTACCCCCGGGAGTGTGAAACTGCAGAGCTCTCATTAAACTATGCAAAGCACAGCAATTTTACTTGGAGACACCTCTAACAGATCACGATACTGAAGAAAGAAAGAATGTGTCCCTGTACTTATGGGAAAGTTAGAACCATTACAGCACTGAGCCTATTGCCAGTGGCTGGGGTCATTGGTAAAGATCTGTACCCAAGAGAGCACCATTAACAGCAGCTGTGGTGGCAGCACCTAGCTCAGAGTGACAAAAACAACTGTCACAAATATAAGATATAGTCCTGGGAACTCAGGAAAATACAAGTGGGCAGAGAGCCTGCAGGCATGCAGGTGTGAAGCTAAAAAGCCTGTTCAAGGGTTGCAAACTCAAATATCTGTGGACCAAACTTGTATCCTAAATAAGCAATGTGGACTGGGTGGTGCCTGAAGGAAATTGGCAAGTGCTCTTCAGCTCTAGCTGACCAAGGCTATGCCAGCTGAAAAACACTGGCCATATCAACAACAGCATCAGGGTAGGAAGAACTTGGGGCCAGGCTGAAACAAGAGAGGTGTTTACTTAGAAGCAAGATAGCCAGGCTAGAATACCATAATCACCATCATAATAAGGCAAAGCAGCAGCTGAGGAAATGGAGTGAAGCATCAATTGTCAACAAAGAGGCAAGAAATAGTAAATCAACATAGGCAGTTATGTGATGGGATATTCACCAGTGTCTCTTTCACACCTCATTTTTACCTTGTCACAATTGCCCATAGGAGCATCAGGCCAGGAGACCTCCACGGGCTCAATGAGAAGTAGAACTAGAAGGATAAAATATCCAACTCTTGGGTTTTGAGTACAAAAGACAGAGCAAGTAGCCATTGGAGAAGTTAGGAGCAGGTGATCTGCACCTGAACAGCTATGAGCAACAACTGAAGTCACAGTCACTAGCAGGAAGGACAAGTGAGCTTAGGCAATGTATAAGACAACATGTGACATTAACCTTCACAGAGTGTAAAATGAGGAAACAACCAAACACCCACACTCAAAATGTCTCATTGAGAAATCTGATATTGGGCCTGATGTCATTGCTTAATATCTTAAGTTTGGTATCTCTAAAAATATAATAAAATATTGGCTTCAGTCTCCATCAAGAATTTAGTGATACATGCTTTCCCTAATAAGGAAGAGTTGCCGATCAAGGTTCTGGGGCAAAGGGATGAGTTACGAGAGCCAGGGTGCCTCAACAGAGGCCACGACCACAGCACCAAGAGAGTGGCTCACTTGGGGTGCTACATTAGGGTTCAAGGCCTGCTGGCTAAGCTGAAGAAGTGAAAGAGCAAAAAAAGGGTAGGTAGGACCATCCAATTGAAACTGAAGGAGGTTTGTCTAATTTGGCACATGCATATATAGCTAGTCACTTGTATATCATCCAAACTCTCCCAGAAATCAGTTCAGCAAGTCATGAACACAAGGCTCGTGCTCCCCTGTGAAGCCCTAATGGATTAGTGTGACGGTCAGCAGCACAGCAGGGTGGGCACAATTGGAAAAAGATCATAAGCATGTCATGACACTTCCTTTTGTCCACATCTCTGTGTTCTATTTTCCCTTCATTTAATTCTATTTTGTCCCCTGAGGTTTTAAAAAATGCTAACAAATAATTGTTTTCCAGAGGAATTTTAAAAACCTATAATTATTTCAATGATTAAAATATACACTGAACATTATTGCAATTCAAGGAGTATAAATCTCAGATAGATGTGGGGTCATACACCAAACCTAGCCACATCAACCATTAGAACAACCACAGAGAACACCAAGAAGTTAAGACATTTGGCAAATAAACCTCTAATTAACATCAATTGTTGGCAATATATTGATATGTCATGAAAATATCTCTACAGAGACAGTGCGGTAATGACCTCGTTTGGCTCTGATTCAGTCAGCACTCCCAATTCCAACCATGTGTCTGATATTAAACAGTATAAGAAACCATAGAAATGATCAACCCACTGGCCTAGTAATTTTCCCCCACAAGAAATTTATCTTGGGAAAATAACCCAAATGAAAGAGAAAGTAATATGCATGAAAATGTTCTTTGAAAGTGATTTGTGCAAGTATTATGTCTAACAGTAGGAGAATGGGTAAGTCAATCATAACACATCTACTCAAATGATCATTATAAAGATTATATAGTATGGAAACATGCTTATAATTGCTAATCTTAATAAAAAACTTAAATTATATGTACACTAAAACTGCAACAAGTAAAAACAAAAAACATCCATAAGAATAAAGATAGGAATATGCCAAAATAATGTTACATCATGGCATGTTTCCACACTTTTAAGAACATTTACATATTAATAATTTTTGAAGGTGGGAGGAGAAACAACTAATGGATAAGCACACTATCTTGAGCTGAAGTCAATGACTGAGGATTTTAAATCACACACAATATAGAGATTTTTATCGAAAATGCTCCTGATTTTTCTTTGATGCTATATAAATGACATTTTTATAATTAGACTTCTATCTCTTCCTTTTGCAAATAATCATAAAGTAATAAAGAAATGCAATGCAGCACAGTGGTTAAGAACTTGGAAGCTGGGCTGTGACTGCCTGAGTTTGAATCCTGGCTAGTTGCTCTGAGCTAGCATTTAATTTGTTGTAGGCTTTGGCTTCCTTGAGTATAAAATGGAGATAAATTATAGTACCTACTTTATAAGGTTGTTATGAGAAACAAAATAATGCATGTAAAGTAATTTACATGGTGCCTGGAAAATAGTAAGGGCTAGTAAATATTAGCTGCTGTGATGGTAATGATGATAGATGATGACAAATGCATCAAAATGGTGGACCCAGGTGGAACAAGTCACTCCTGCAAGATGCAACTGCCCAGAGAACCACAGCTACCAAAGGTGTTTCCAAGTCTTTGTATGAATGGCTTGTCTCTGATGACATTTAAATCTTATAACACTAGAGTAGGTGATGACCATCATCCCTAAATGCATGTTGATATAGTTTGGGTATTTGTCCCCCCAAATGTCATGTTGAAATGTACTTCTATTAAAATTTCAATGACAGTTTTTGCAGAATTCTTTTTTTAATTCTAAAATTCATGTGGGATTTCAAGGGACCTTGAAGAGTCAAAACAATCTTGAAAATGAACAAAGCTGGAGGATTCACACTTTCTAATATCAAAACTTACTACAAAGCTACAGTAATCAAAACAGTGTGACACTGGCATAAAGGCAGACATATAAACCCTCACATATGTGGTCAAATGATTTTTTTAACAAGGGTGCTCTGAGAGGAAAAACACTTGTTGTTTTACTCTACTCAAAACACAGATCACTTTTGTGACCTCTAGTCACCAAAATGTGGGTGGGGATTTCTCCTCACAAGCAACCAAGTCTTGGCAGATTCTTTACAGAACACCAGCTTGGTGTCCCCTAACTCAATTCAATTCTGACACTATCTAGCTGGAGATAGCATCAGATACCACAAGTTGAGGACTCAGTTCCACAAGAGTGCCCTCACTTCAGATACAAGTAACAGATTGTCATCCATACTTCTGACCAATAGACTATAAATTGGGGTTCCCATGACCCATGTCCCAAGTTTGATTAATTTGCCAGGATGGCTCACAGAACTCAGGAAAACATGTTTTCTGGTTTATTATAAAGGATATTGCAAAGGATATAATGGACACCTGATGAAGAGATGCATAAGGGAAGGTGGGGGGGAAGGGGTACAGAACTTCCATGTCCTTTCTGGGGCACTGCCCTCCAGGAACTTCCTCTTCAGTTATCAGGAAGCTCCCCTGATTCAGTTTCTTTTGGGATTTTATAGAGGCTTCATTTAATAGACTTGATTGACTAAATTATTGGCCATTGGTGATCAACTTAACCTGCAGCCCCTTTCCTCTCCCTGAGGGTTGGAAGATGAGGCAAACGTTCCAATCCTCTAATCATGCCTTGGTCTTTCTGGTGACCAGCCCCCATCCTAAAACTACCTAGGGACTTCCAGTCATCAGTCAATGCACAGGTATACAAAAAGACACATCACTTTGGAGAGTCCAAGGATTTTAGGAGTTGTATGTCAGGAAATAAGAATGAAAACCTAATACAGTATATATTTCTTGTTATAAGTCACAATATCACAGATGCCAAGGCCATTCAATAGGGAATGGACAATCTTTTCAGCACAAGGTAGTAGGAAAACTGGATATCCTCATGCAAAATAATGAAGTTGAACCCTTACCAAACACCATATAGAAAACTAACTCAAAATGGATCAAATACCTAAATGTGAGACCTAAAACTTGACATTCTTAGAAGAAGACATAAGGAAAAGCTTCCATTAGATTTGACAATGATTTATTGGATATGGCACCAAAGGCACAGGCAACAGAAGAAAAAAATAGATAAATTTAACTTCATGAAAATTAAAAAATTTTTAAGCATCAAAAACATTGTCAGAGTGAAAAGGCAACTCACAGAAAGGGAGAAAATATTTGTAAATTCTATATCTGTCAAGGGATTAATATCCAGTATATAGAGAACTCCTAAAACTCAAAAACAATTCAAAAGTGGATGAGGGATTTGAACAGACATTTATTCAAAGTTACACAAATGGCCAATAAGCATATAAGATGCTCAATACCACTTATCATTACAGAAATGCAAATTAAAACTAAAAGTGAGATGCCACCTCACACCCATTAAAATGGCTACTATAAAAAAAAACATAGCAAGTGTTGGCAAGGATGTGGAATAATGAGCACCTTGGTGTACTATTGGTGGAAATGTAAAATAGTACAGCCTCTGTGGAAAACAAATGGCAATTCCTCAAAAATTTAAAAAGAATTACCATATATTCAGCAGTTCCTTTTCTGGGTACATGTCCCCAAAAGATTTGAAAGCAGAACTCCAACATGTATTTGTCTGCCCATGTTGATAGCAGCATTATTCACAATAGCTAAAACATGGCAATAACCCAAGTGTTCACTGATGAATAAATGGATAAGCAAAATGTGGTATACACATACAATGAAATACTATTCCAGCTTAAAAAGGGAGGAAATTCTGACATATGCTGTAACATGGATGAAACCTGAGGAAATTAAGCTAAGTGAAATAAGCCAGTCACAAAGAGAAAAGTATTGCATGATTCCATTTAGTGTTCTTAGAGTAGTTAAAATCATAGAGGCAGAAAGTAGAAGGGTGGTTACCAGAGGTAACAGGGATTTACTGGAAACAATTTAATGGATTGGATTAATGTTTAATGGATATAATTTCAGCTTTACACACTGATAAGAGTTCCAAAGATAGTGGTGATAGTTGCACAACATTATAAATGTATTTAATACCACTGAATTGTTCACTTTAAAATAGTTAAGATGGTAAATTTAATGTTATGTGTATTTTACCACTTTTTTTAAATAAGGGGAAACAACTAAACATGCAACTACCACTTGACCCAGTATTAACTGCTGGGCATTTATCACAGAAAATTGAAAATGTGTTCACATAAAAACCTGTATACAAATGTTTATAGCTTTATTCTTCACAGTCTCAAACTGAAAACAAAATAATCATGGTATAGCCATACCATGGAATACAACCCATCGCTAGAAAGGAACAAATTATTGATATGTGAAACAACATGGATGAATCTCCAGAGAAATACACTGAGTGAAAAAAGGCCAATATCAAAAGGTTACACATACCATATGATTCCATTTACATAACATTCCTGAAATGACAAAATTCTAGGAATGGAGGACAGATTCATGGTTGCCAGTGGTTAAAGAATGGATAGGGCAAAAGGAAGGTAGGTGTAGCTGTAAAAGAGCAACATGAAGAATCCTTTTAGTGATAGGAGTGTTCTATATCTTCATCATATTAATGTCAATATCCTGGTTGTAACCACTGCTCTATAATTTTGCAAGATATTACCATTGGGAGAAACTGGGCTAAGAGTACAAGGGATCTCTGTATTATTTCTTACAATTGCATGTGAACATACAATTACCTCAAAATTAAAAGCCTAACTAACAATAATAATAATAATACTATATTGTTTATGGTAATAATAATACTATATTGTTTATGGATATGCAGAAGCCATATTGCTTTGCAGTACATGCATATGTACACCAAGATAAAAGATAAAAATATGCACAGGAATGCAGAAAATTAAATTTAACATAGTGGCTACCTCTAGGAAGAGAACAGAGGAAAAAATTACACAGGAGTTTCAATTATAAACGTAATGTTTTATTTCATTATAATAAAAATCTAAAGTCAGTATGATAAAATATTAAGAGTTGACCAAGCCAGAAGATAAGTAGAAAGATATTCATTATATTATTCTCTCTAGTACTCTGTATCCTAATGATATAACAAGGATGGGGCCATGGGATTTTTCTGCCATGAGTATAGTCAACAAAGGGCTGTATTTTTTTTGTACAGAAGTTTAAAACAATGGTAAAACAAACTAGAAGTTGGCCTGTTTTTTAATATCCCCTTGAGCTGGCAATTTTAATATCAGTGATAAAAGATTTTTCCCAACTATGCAAACAACTTCCTCCAGTCCCAGTCCTTAATTGGTAAGCAAATTGCTATATCCTTAAAATATTTCCTAATTTGTACAGATTCAGCCCACTAATATAAATATTCTTTATGAATAGTAGTACACAACGATACCCATAAGGATCATTTTGAAATATGTTAATATCTCAAATTATCAAAGGAAGTATCTAGCATTTTTATTACAATCTACTAAATAAATCAGGGGAAAGATATATTTTAGAAAAAATGTCTTACAATATGGTTGACGTTAAAAGCATCTGCAGTGTAACTAGAAATACTGCAGTGTACCACAAAGTTTTAATCACTCTAGTAAATTGTGATGTTGTAATGACAGTGTGGGATTATATATTATGCAAGATTAGATTGCAAAGGCATCATAGATGGATGGCAAAAGTAAAAAGCCCTTGGAGAAAAACCCTTGAGTTACTCCACCCTTATGAATGAATAAATAATGCTCCTATACAAGGGCTTGGAGGGAGTTTGTCCTTTCTTGCCCTTCCACATTCCACCATGGGAGGACACAATGTTCCTCTTCTCCAGAGGATGAAGCATCAATGTGCCATCTTGCAAGCAGAGAGCAGCCCTCACCAGACATGGAACCTGCCAGCACCTTGATCTTGGACTTCCCAGCCTCTAGAACTATAAGAAAATAAATTGTTTTCCTTATAAATTACCCAGTCTCTGCCGGGAGGCTGAGGTGGGAAGATCACTTGAGCCCAGGAGTTCATAGTGAGATCTTGTCTCCACAAAAGTTTAAAAAAAAAAAAAAAAAAAAAAAAAACCTGGGTGTGGTGACATGCACCTATAGTCCCAGCTACTTGGTGACTGAGGTGGGAGGATCACCTGAGCCTAGGAGTCTGAGGCTGCAGTGAGCTATGATCATGACACGGCTCTCCAGCATGGGCAACAGAGTGAGACCCTGTCTCTAAAAAAATGAATAAATAAGAAAACTATCTTTTTCCTGAGGCTACTGCTTTCCCTTCAGCCCTCTCAGGTGGCAGCTGTTTTCTTTCCCACAGTCATTGTACCTGTGTCTAAAATGTGGATAAATGTTCAGTTTTCTCTTCAGTACCACTTCTCTAACATGGTCCCTACTTTCTTTAAAAATCCCTGTCTTGAAAATCATGTCTCAGACTCCACTACTTTCTACCCTTCCTTTTTGTAGCCATCTACAGACCCCTGAATCATCCCTAATGTGACTTGAAGAATATTAGCACCTGGCCACTATCACTTTTTCATAATATTTCTGACACATCACTTGGCAATTTCAATGTCCATGGTGATAATTCTTCTGACCTCTAGCTTTTCAGTTCATTAGCCTCTACTTCCCAATCTTGTTCTCCACTCTACTTCAGTTAAACACTCTGTTTTAGTTTTGTTTTTTTGAGATGGAGTCTCACACTGTCTCCCAGGCTGGAATGCAGTGACGTGATCTTGGCTCATTCTAACCTCCACCTCCCAGGTTCAAGCGATTTTCCTGCCTCAGTCACCCTAATAGCTGGGATTATAGACATGAGCCACCACACCCTGTTAATTTTTGTATTTTTAGTAGAGATGGGGTTTCACCATGTTGGTCAGACCAGTCTCAAACTCCTGGCCTCAGGTGATCCACCTGCCTCAGCCTCCCAAGGTGCTCGGATTACAGGCATGAACCACTGCTCCTGGCCTCAGTTAAACACTCCTGTGGACCTACTCTAGGCCATGTTTTTACCCATAATCATAGATCATGCTTTTATTCATTGCTTCCCTTCCCCCTATATCTATCTTAGCTGCCATGAACTATTATTATAGTCAATCCCTACCATATACCCTCAACCTCCTTGTCCTCTAATCCTAAATCCATTTGTGATGTAAACTGTGAGCTACTCTGCACCTGTAGCTAAATGAAGGTAGAGAAAAGCACATAAACCCACTGATTCGTCTTGATTTAAATTATTCATGCCTAATCTCAAGTAGGGAACCCTACTGCATTTCTCTACTCCAGTGATCACACCTTCTCTTCTCACCTTCAACTTCCTTCCTTCTCTACATAAATCAGTTCATGACCTTGTGTAAGGAACATGGCTGCACTGCAGCCAAGCAGGCACAGGCAAGGTAAACATCCTGCATGACTCAGCAGTATTATAGCACAGGCACACACTATGTAGCTATAACATGGGAAGCCTCATCATTTGGTTATAAGTCACTATAGTCTGTAAAAGGCATAATTTCCCTGTTGACACTGTACAGGCACACTCACACCCAGAGAAAGAGTCAGAGCTATCGGTCTTGCAGATGGACAGGGGGGTGCCAGGACACAGCTCAGCTTGCTTGTGCCCAGAGGAAAAGAGTTGAGCTGCTGACCCTGAAAGGAGAGCTAGCTGTGCAGCTGTACCTGGGAGTGGCCAGAGGAAGCAGCCGAGACAGAGTAAAAACAGTGTAAAAGAGCTGCTGAATAAAGCCATATTTCATCTACATATGTTCTTTCAGCTATTTGCCACCCATCCACCCACTCCCTTTGGACCTCAGCATGGGCTGAAACCTGACCCTAGACCTGAAAATTGGCACAGTCGGCAGGATGAGATGAGTGGGTCTTCAGCCACTGAGGGCTCCCAGGTCAGCTGTGTGGCGCAGCACTGGCTGTGGTACCCAGTGGAAGTGGTGCTGCTAGGATAGGCCCCAGTGGAAATACGGGAGGCAGTGGACAGGTCTACCAAGAGTATAGAGAAAGTACTGAAGCAGCTGGAAGCACACAGCACTGAGAAGGAACACACCTTTGTTGGCAGAGTTGGATGGGTGTTTTTGACAGCACTGTGGAAAGTACATGCTCAGTCCCTACCGGAGGCTTCCCAGGTAAGGGACCTCCAGGCACAAGCCACGTGTGTGAGGACCCAAATTCACAGCTCGGAGCAAAACCTGGTGGTGAAGGACCTCTAGGCACAAGCAGGGTACTTAGAGGCCCAGATAAACGGTCCAAAACAGGAGTTAGCAACAGCTGTGAGTGCAACCTTGAGCCCATCCTCCCAGCTGGAAACTCCCATTAGGTCTGATGCCAAGGAGGAGGCCGTTCCCCCGCTGTGGGCTCACCCCGTGATCTGTCAGAAGGTAGAATATGAGCATCTGATGGGACCCCAGGGGAGAGCCCAGGGAGCCCCCACAGTGGTGCAACACACCTCTTATTGTGCTTATACCCCCACTGAGTTGTGGGAGTTAGGTAAGCAATGCCAGCACCATCCAGGGGAGCCCCTCCCTGCCTGAATGCTCCATCTCTGCGATGAAGGAGCTGAAGCATTTCCTGCTCCACCTCCAAGATGAAAAAGCTGACTTCTTTAATTACAGTCTGAACTGATGCAGGTGAAACAGCAGAAACTGTCAGTAGATAGCAGTCGTATACTGATTTGGTGCAGGTACTCCGTGAGCTGGATATGTGGCAGGCTATGTTTGATCCAAATACCTGGGGCCAGATGATGAACACTTGATCTCCGACATGAGGGATCTTATGCTGGGCTCAGCACCCCTGAGTGCTTTTACCTGTCTAGCCACTGTTCTCACCCTGTATGTGGGGCACTGCATACATGAAGTGACTATTACTATGGCAACTCTCGGGGAGACAGAAGGCTGTTGGCAGGACTGGGGAGTTTGTACCAAAAAGAAGGTGAAGACTCCTCATTCCCAGGTAACCACGCCAGGAGATAAAAAGGGGCCCCAGAAGGTGACCCACATGCAGATGTGGATTGACTTAATTGCAGCTAGCGTTGCTCGGGAGAAAATTGACAGGCAACCCAACGGAATGCTATTGATTCTGTGGAGGCAATTGTCCCCGGAGCAGCAATTCTGGAAAATGCCCAAGAGGGGTCAAAACAATGTTGCTCAACCCAGCCCCACCTGGATGCTTCAACCCAAGGACTATTTGCAGACAGGCAAGGATGCGGGGCCATTCCTGTTTGATTAGGGAACTGGCCGAGATGCCCGGCTTGTGGGGGAACCAGACGATCAGAGGCCATATGTGGAGCTGACAATCCTCTGGTCCCTGACTAATGTACAGTGGGTCCTAGTACTGGTAGATACTGGTGCAGACTGCAGTCTTGTTTATGGGAACCTGGGTAGGTTTCCCGGCAAAGCTGCATTTATTGATGGTTATGAGGGTCAGTCAGTGAAAGCGAAACCTGTGTCTCTGCATCTTGGCATGGGCCACTTGGCTGCCCACCTATATGCTGTGTATGTCTCTCCCATACCTGACTATATTCTAGAGGCGGACATTTTGCATGGGCTTACACACCACCGCCAGAGAATTCAGACTCTGAGTTCGTGTAGTAAAGCCGGTACTACATGGGCATACACATCACCAGCGCCAAGTTCTGCCACAACCCCGATGAGTTACCTCCACTTGTCAATACCATTTGCCAGGGGCATATGGAGATAACTGAGACTATTAAGAAGTTAGAGGAGGTGCAAATAGTGTGTGGCACCCATAGCCCCTATAACTCCCCAGTATGGCCAGTCAGAAAGGCTAATTGGATTTGGCGGATGACAGTGGATTACCAGGAACTGAATAAAGTACCACCCCCTCTGTATGTAGCTGTATCTTCCATCATGGATTTGATGGACTGCTTGACAACGAAAATGGAACAGTACCACTTTGTGGCAGACTTAGCTAATGCATTATTCTCCATTAACGTTGCTCCAGAGAGCCAGGAACAGTTTGCCTTTATGGAAGGGAGGCAATGGACTTTAACAGTGTTGCTACAGGGCTATATACATAGCCCCATCATATGTCATGGTCTTGTTAATGATGTTATGCTAACCTGTGATTGTCTTGCAGGTTTAGAAATGGCAATTTCCGGCCGGGCGCGGTGGCTCAAGCCTGTAATCCCAGCACTTTGGGAGGCCGAGACGGGCGGATCACGAGGTCAGGAGATCGAGACTATCTTGGCTAACCACCGTGAAACCCCGTCTCTACTAAAAAATACCAAAAAACTAGCCGGGCGAGGTGGCGGGCGCCTGTAGTCCCAGCTACTCGGGAGGCTAAGGCAGGAGAATAGCGTGAACCTGGGAGGCGGAGCTTGCAGTGAGCCGAGATGGCGCTACCGCACTCCAGCCTGGGCGACAGAGGGAGACTCCGTCTCAAAATAAATAAATAAATAAATAAATAAATAAGAAATGGCAACTTCCCTCTTGCCTGGGATTGAGATGATGCAGCTGAGACAGTCTTTCTGGTAGCCAAGCAGGATACTTAGCAGGCACAAAGCCTTACGGGTAGTTAGCCAGGAGTGCCCATTTGAACTTGATGTACCTGTGGCCACAGATAGTTTCAGTTAGGGCCTATAGCAGCTCACAGGGCACCTGAATACGCCAGTAGGTTTTTGGTCCCAACTATGAAAGGGAGCTGAGTTCTCGTATTCCCTGATAGAAAAGCAGTTAATAATAACAGAATGGGTGTGTTCATGGATAACAATCCGCTCCCCCCCGGACTGGAAAAACAGTAACTGCATATGCTGCCCTTCAGGATTATAAGAGCATGGCAGGACAGGCTACAGTCATCATGTAGATGACTTACCCAACAGCTGGGTGGGTACATTCATGGGTAATAACCCTGCAGACTGGGACGGCACAGACATCCACTGAGCAAAGTGGTGTGCCTACTTGAAGCAGCAAAGTACACTGAGTACAAGTTCCTCAGTAACAGAGTTACAAGAGGTCTTGAAGCCTATAGTCCTAATGCAAGATAAGGCCGTGGGACCCGAGGCACCTACCCATTCCTGATGGGGCACAGTATACAGGCAGGTCTAGCCAGAGTACTGCTGCTCCCTGGGTTGCTGCTGCAGTCCAGCCTAGTACTGACACTACATGGTTTGATACCAAGTGTGGACAAAGCAGCCAATGACCTAAACTTAGAGAAGTGTGGATGGTGATCACCAAGGAGGTGACACCTATGGTAATCTATGCCAGTAGCTGGGCAGTTTATCCAGGCTTAACCTTGTGGTTAATTACCTGAAAGTTACAGAATTACCTAGTTAGTCACAGACCCATGCAGGGCCAGGCCATGTGGCCAGATCTATGAGAGCAAGAATGACCTTCTCCAACCAGGTACGGGGACAAACAGTAATCTGTTATTGCCTGCCCCGATACCCCTAAAGGTAGGGAAATAAAATAAAATTGGTATTGCCCATGGGACCCTCCAAGCCCTTCACTGAAGATGGCTGGCTATCATAGACCCCTGGGGGGAAGGTCTGCAGTAGGACTTACATGTTACTCCTTGGGTATTTAATGTGTAGTCTACACAATTATCTCTTTGTAGAGGAACAGCCAGGGAAGGGACCTTCCTCCGGGGGACATATGTACTTCCTGTGAGCTCTCCTGTGACTTTGGCATGGGTACAGGACCCAAAAGAACCATGGGAAGCTGATAAGCTGTGGTGCCATAGCACAGGGCAGCTGCATTGTTATCCAGAGATGAAAAGTTAGGCTGTATTTTGCCTGAGGGACATAATTTACCCTTGTTAGTACCTATGCCTGCTTTGTCATTTCGGCCGTAGGTTGACATGCCCCAACAGCATCATGGACTGGGCCCACACTTACGCCGAGGTGGCCAATGTCTCCAACTGTTGGATCTGCACCACCCTTCCAGCAGCAGCTGCAGACAGCTTGCCCTGGCACATGAATTCAGCTTCTGTGAAGAACTGGACATGGCTGGAAACTTGGGGTCCCATGGACAATGGTTAGGATGCAACATGGTGAACTTTGGATAGGGAGTGTCACAACACCCATGGCAAGCCTGCCCCCTGACTGACTAGTGGTGTCCATGATGAATGGTGCTGGCTAATGGGAGAACACACGATGCCCCCATTGCAGGTACCACAATGTATAGAGCAACACTAGGGGTAAAGTCACTGTGGGATGATTTCCTGCTGAGGTTTATGTAAACATAACACATGTTACCACACCAAGGATGTGGTGGAACAAGTGGCCGTATCAAGGCCGGGCCCCAGGCTTTGTGCCCCATGGGAGTTTATGGGTCTGTGGGGACACAGGATGGCCATGTCTGCCAGCCAATTGGACTGGACATTGTACCTGGGGGTGACCTTATGTGCCTGCCACTGTGCTTCCCACATTGCCTAGTCACCCATATAACAGAGGTGCTGCAATCCTGGTTTTTATGAGTACAACGGGCCCCCTGGTGGCTCTACCCCTTAGCAATAACTATTCCTGGAGCCGGTGTCACTACTGTAGAAATGCAAGTTACAGCCCTTGCAGAGCACACAGCTTGGGCCCTGAATTATACCCAAGTTGCTTTCTGTTTGCTAACTGATGAGGTTGATCAGATCAGGAAGGTGGTGCTGCAAAACTGGATGGCCTTAGACATACTAACAGCTGCCCAAGGTGGCACCTGTGCCTTTATAGGAACACAATGTTGTACATTTATTCCTGATAACTACCAGAACATAACGGCAGCTTTCCAAGGCGTATCACAGGAGGCTAAGGTGATTAAGCACCTTAGTGATGACCCCCTGCAGAGATGGTGGGCATCTCTGGACTCTAACCTATGTTGGGCTCTCATCATCATAAGTAGCATAGCAGGAATATTATTAGTAGGTTGTTGCTCCCTGTATTGTTGCTGTGGTCTATGGGTCCAGGGTGATGTCCTATGTACATGGGTCCCCACGAAAAGGACTCCCTCAGTCTAGCAGGTGGAATGTAAGAAACATGGCTGTGCTGCAGCCAAGCAGACACAGGCAAGGTAAACATCCTGCATGACTCAGCGGGATTGGAGCACAGGCACACACTATGTAGCCATAACACGGGAAGGCTCATCATTTGGCTCTAAGCTACTATTGTCTGTAAAAGGTATAACTGCCCTGCTGACATTGTACTGGCATGCTCATGCCCAGAGAAAGAGAGAGAGAGCCAGAGCTGTCGGTCTTGCAGACAGACAGTGGGGAGTCAGGACACAGCTCAGTTTGCCTGTACCCAAAGGGAAAGAGTTAAGCTGCTGACCCTAAAGGGAGAGCCAGCCGTGCAGCCATGCGTGGGAGTGGCTGGAGCAAGCAGCTGAGACAGAGACAGACAGTGTAAGAGAGCTGCTGAATAAAGCCATATTTCACCTACCTATGGTCCCCCAAGTGTTCTTTAAGCTATTTGTCACCCATCCACCCCCTCTCTTCAGACAGCATGGGTTGGAACCTGACCCTGGACCTGACAATATGCTATGTATTTCAGAGAGAAACTTCATGGTGAGAACTTCCATATCATTCCACCACATCTCCCCTTTGCTGTACTCAGACTTTCCCCCTGCCACTATAAAAGAATCATACATACTCCTAGCTAACCAACTCCTAGCTCCGTCCTAACCCTAACTTGTATACCAGGACACAACCCCTTTCACCAACTCAAGGACATCACACTAGGAAATGTCCCCTCCTACTCCTAAGTCATTAAATGTTTCCTCATTACTAGATCATTCTGTAATTATACTATACTGTCTCCCATTACAAAAAGAAAAAACAATTACCCTACTTCCCCTTCTAGTTAGCATCCCATCTCTGTGCTTCCCTTTTTATAAACACTTCTTGAAGAAGCTATCTATATGCACTGGCTGTCTCCACCTTCTCTCCTATTATTCTCTCTTGAAACCACTCCACTTAGAATTCTGTCCTCACTGTTTTACTGCAACTGCTTCTGTCTAGGTGATCAGTGATTTCACATCTAGTGGTCAATTCTCAGACTTCATTTTATACAACATCACAACAGCATTTGATCCACTGATCATACCTTCTTTCTAGATTTCTTTCTCCTCTGGGTTTCAAGGAAACCCCTCTCCAGGTTATCTTCCTACCTCCCTGATGGCTGTGTATCAGTTTCCTGTGCTGGAAACTGCCTCTCTTGGACCTCCAGATGTTAGAATTCCGCAGACTGAACCAATAGACCTCTTTCCTGCTCTATTTATACCCATCCCTTTATGATCTCATACAGTCCTGTAACTTTACAGTTCATGTATATATTGACAGGTGCCACGTTTTCCCTCAATCCCTGGCATTTCCCTTGAATTTTCAGTTTGCAGAGACATCTCCTCTTTGGATATCCAATACCCAAACCTATTCTTCCCATTGTCGCCCCCATCTCAGTAAATGGCAAATCTGTTCTTTAAGTCAATCTCATTACAGACCTTACAGTAATCTTTGCAGCTTCTCTTCTTCTCACATCTCACAAGGAACCTTTCTATTCTTCTTAAGTATTTCAAAAATTTCACCGTTTCCACCCCACCCAGGCCAACTATCCCCTTCATGAAGTTTTACAATGACCTCTTAGAGGATTTCTCTGCTTCTTCCCTTGCCCTCCACAGTTGATCCTCAACATAGCAACTAGAATGACCCTGTTAAAACATACATTGGATTATGATATTCCCCTGTTCAAACCCCTGCAAATGCATCTCCTCTTCCTTATAGTAAAATCCTTACAATGACCTCATGGCCCTACATGACATGTTTTCTGTATCTCTCTCACTTCCTGTATTTATCCCCCTCACTTTATAGGAGTAAATTCTCCTTGACATTCCTCAAACAGGCACACAGGCTCCTGCCTCACAAGCTTTGCACTTACTGATCTCTTTGGCTAATACGTTCTTCCTTCAGTGTCCACATGGCTTGCTGCTTCACTTCCTTCAGCTATCTGTGCAAAAGTCACATTATCAACAAAGCCTTTCCTGACAACCCTATACAGAATAGCAACCTTGACCCCAACCCAAAAATAATGTTTCTCTTATCATGATATGTTTTCCTATAGCACTCATTATTACCTAAAATTTGATATATACATTTTAAATTGTTTGTCATCTATCTTCCCTCTCTAGGATATAAGCTCTGTAAGAGAAGCAGCTTTCACGGTTTTGTTCACTGTGGTATCCCCAGGACCCAGAACTTAGTGGTAAGTACTCAATGAAGAATTGTTATATGAATAAATCAATTTCTTTAGCGCTATCTTTGTATGCTTTAGCTGTGACTTCATATTCCTTTAGAGATATATTTCTATTATAACTTATTTTTTTCTGAATAAATTTTGCAATTTATCGCTTCCAATGACATTTTTATTCCCCTATTATGCTTTCAAGATCTAAATAGTCTTTGAGCATCATAGTAGATACCTTTCTCACATAACTACTTCATAATTTTTTTATTTTAAAGTTAGTACTACTGTTGTTGAAATTTTTAGATGGTTGTGGACTTTCTGAAGTTATAGGTATATTGTCAATCTTGCTGCCAGTTATTTGTTCCCCTCTGATGTTTTAATACACATGGTTTGGATTTGTCTTTTTAAGATTCTCCCACTGTTTTTGCAACTTACTTGGCAAGGCGGGGTTGGGGAGGATGTGAGAAGAGGGTACTGGTAGCAGAACAGAAAAACAAAGTTCTATTTAAAAAAAAACAGACTTGCAATATAGCATAAATATTAAGGCTCTGGATTTTGAAATACATGGGCTTTATTCTTTCTTCCACCGTTTTCCAATTATGATCTTTTATCTTGCTTAAACAAGATATATCTCTAAATCTGTTTCCTTATTTTTAAAATGAAGTAAATAGCACTGTAATTAGAATGAAAAAGGATGAAAAAGGATAATAAAGCATTTAATACAATGATGAGTATAAATGTATTCAACATAAACTTAGAAAAACAAAAAGTTATTGATAATCAGAACACATTCAACACATAACCTTATTTGAAGCATATCATTAGGCCAAAGGAGTAATTAGAACCTACACACAGAATATCATTTCAGGTCCTTGAGGATGCCTTCCACCCACAGGGAATGAGTTGAGACCAGAGATATAACCCACAATAGCATTTGAGTAAGAGGAGAAACAGGGCAGGTAATAAATAAATTTAGTTGTTATTGTTTCTATTGAGATAAGGATTTGGGGGCAGGGGGATTATGTGCTGAAGATTTCATTTTCTTTTAAGGGAATGTGTGACAACATAAATTCTTTAACATTTAACAACTGTTAGATCTGTAACTTTGAAACCTGAAATTATTTGTGTGAAAAAAAAGGCAGACCAGGTACAGATAACAAAATCTGACGGAGAAAATGCAAATGCAGAAAAGGTCAGACTTAATTGGCTAATTACATTGTCCTACTTAATTTTGTACAATTTTGCCAATAATATGAAAAGTTAAGTTTTCTGAGCAATTGAAATTGGATTTGTTTTTCTGGGCAAGTACCATTCCAAAAGCAAAGCAGCAGGAGGGAAAAAAAAAAAATGTTGTTTTTCCAAGCAATCAGCTTCCAGTAGAAGTTAAAAAGTAATAAATGGAACCAAGTCTTAAAATAGATCTTCTTATGATCAACTTCATAACGTCCAAAATATTTTATTAATCATATATTAAACATCACCACAAGAATTGCTCCACATTTAAGAGTAAACCAGATTTGAAAACAATAATTAAATTAAAGGAGTGTTTAAAACCCAAATATATTAAGCATCCAGAGCCTTGTAAACACCAGAGGTCAACAGAGGAATGAGAGGAAAGCAGAGACATAAGTGGAGTAAAGGTTGTTTTGCCAGAGGATGGAGAGAGGCATGCGATAACCTCCCACATTCCAGTACATGACTGGCTCGATCAGCTGCAGTGAGTATGACAAGGTGGTTTCACAGGTTCCATTCCTTGTCCTGTAACCCTACAGTAGGAGGTTAACTGGAGTAGAAGATTCAGGTTAGTTCCCACGTGAAACTGAGGATGTCTTTATACTACTGCCAGTTGACTGAGCCTGGGACTACCTCTAGTCAGAACTCAAGCAACATATTTAACCGTCAGGTTGTAGACTTTTGAGGAATTTAACCATCAGTTTGTAGACTTTTTGACGGTTGTAGACTTTTTAGGGATTCCTCTACAAGTGGAGGTAGAAAAAGGCATAGCTGGACTGAGACCTATTTGTGTTCCTATCTGTTTTTGTTTTTTGTTTTTTGTTTTTTTTTTGAGTCTTTCAAATGATACCTAGAATATTTTGCTTCTTGCAAGGGCAGAGTAGGTCATTTGTAAACTTACTTTTCTGCAGAGAACAACTAGAAAAGCTAGATGAAAAAAATTTTAATCTGTTGAAAAGCATTGGAGAGCTCTCTAGCCTGAGGATTATAAAATCAAAAGCCAAGAATTTCTTCCTGTGAGACAAATGAATTGAGCAAAGCATTTGAGACTGTTTTGCCAAATTTTCTGATTCCAAAATCAACATCTGAGAAGCTGAGTAGTTGAACAAAGACTAGGTGGGGAATCATTCAGGACATCAGGGTTAATATAAAGGTTATTTTCAGATCCTGAAAGGAGCACTAAATATAGAAAATGAAGACCACTACCAGCTAATACAAAACACACTTAAACACACAGATCAGTGTCACTATAAAGCAAACACACAAACAAGCCAACATAATAACTAGGTGACATCACAATGACAGGATCAAATCAATACATATCAATACTAATCTTAAACGTAAACAGGCTGAATGCCCCACTTAAAAGGCAGAGTGGCGAGCTGAATAAAAAAGCAAGACCCAATGGTATGCAGTCTTCAAGAGACCCATCTCACACAAAATGACACCCATAGGCTTAAAATAAAGGCATGGAGGAAAATCTACCAAGCAAATGGAAAATAGACAAAGCAGGGGTTGCAATCCTAATTTCAGACAAAACAGACTTCAAACCAACATAGATGAAAAAAGACAAAGAAGGGTATTACATAATGGTAAAGGGTTCAATTCAACAAGAAGACCTAACTATCCTAAATATATATGCACCCAACACAGGAGCACACCAATTCATAAAGTCAGTTCTTAGAGACCTACAAAGAAATATAAACTCCCATGCAATAGTAGTGGGAGACTCCAACACTCCACTGACAGTGTTAGACAGATCATTGAGGCATAAAATTAACAAAAATATTCAGGACCTGAAATCAACATTGGACCAAATGCGTCTGACAGACTTCTACAGAACTCTTCACTCCAAAACAACAGAATATATATTCTTCTCATCACCACATGGCACATTCTCTAAAAGTGACCACATAATTGGACATAAAACAATCACCTGCAAATGAAAAAGAGCTGAAATCACACCAAACATACTCTCAGACCACAGAACAACAAAAATAGAAGCCAAGACTAAGAAAATCACTCAAAACCATGCAATTACATGAAAACAACATCCTCCTGAATGACTTTGGGTAAATAATGAAATTAAGGTAGAAATCAAGAAGTTATTTGAAACTAAAGAGAACTAAGATACAACACACCAGAATATCTGAGACACAGCTAAGGCAGTGTTAAGCGGGAAACTCATAGCACCAAATACCTACATCAAAAAGTTAGAAAGATCTCAAATTAACAACCTAACATCACAACTGAAAGAATTCATTCAAGAATCAACCCCAAAGCTAGCAGAACACAAGAAATAACCAAAATCAGAGCTAAGCTGAGGGAAACAGAGACACAAAAAAAATTCAAAAGATTAATGAATCCAGGAATTGGTTCATTGAAAAAATTAATAACATGGATAGGCCAGTAGCTAGAATATTAAAGAAAAAAAGAGAGAAGATCCAAATAAACACACATAGAAGTGACATAGGAAAGTTACCACTGACCCCAAAGACATAAAAATAACCATCAGAAACTACTAAGAACACCTCTATGCACACAAACTAAAAAACCACATACATCTTCCTGAGACTAAACCAGGAAGAAACTGATTTCCTAAACAGACCAGTAATGAGCTCCAAAGTTGAATCAGTAATAAATAGCCCACCAACCAAAAAAAGCTCAGGAACTGATGGATTCACAGCGAATTCTACCAGATATACAAAGAGGAGCTGGTACCATACCCACGGAAACTATTCCAAAAAATTGAGGAGAGGGGACTCTTCCTCAACTCATTTTATGAGGCCAGCATCATGCTGTTATCAAAACCTGACAGAAACACACAAAAAAAGAAAACTTCAGGCCAATAACCTTGATGAATATTAATACAAAAATTGTCAACAAAATATTTGCAAACAGAATTCAGCAGCTCATCAAAAAGATAATCCACCATGATCAAGAAGGCTTCATCCCTGAGATTTAAGGTTGGTTCAAGATAGGCAAATCAATAAATGTGATTTATCACATAAACAGAACTAAAGACATTTTCCACATCATTATCTCAAAAGATGCAGAAAAGGCTTTCAATAAAATTTAGTATGCCCTCATGTTGAAAACTCTCAATAAACTAGATATTGAAGCAACATTCCTCAAAATAATAAGAGCCATCTATGACAAACCCACAGCCAACATTATACTAAATGAGCAAAAGCTACAAGCATTCCCCTTGAGAACCAGCACAAGGATGTTCTCTCTCATATTCAACATAGTATTGAAAGTTTTAGCCAGAGCAATCATGCAAGAGAAATAAAGGCCATCCAAATAGGAAGAGAGGAAGTCAAACTATCCGTTTGTAGACAATATGATTATATATCTAGAAAACCCCATAGTCACAGCCCAAAACCTCCTTCAGCTGATAAACAACTTCAACAAAATTTCAGGATACAAAATCAATGTACAAAATTTACTTACATTCCTACACAGCAACAATAGCCAAGCCAAGAGCCAAATTAGAAAGGCAATCCCATTCACAATTGCCACAAAAAGAATAAAATACCTAGGAATCCACGCGACCAGGGAGGTGAAAGATCTCTACAATAAGAATTGCAACACACTGCTCAAAGAAATCAGAGAAGACACAAACAAATGGAAACACATCCCATGCTCATGGCTAAATAGTGTGAAAGTAAAATATCTTGGGTCTCCAAAATCACTAAGCTAAAGGGAAAAGTCAAGCTGAGAACTGATTAGAGCAAAACTGACTCCCATTCTATTCAAAGTCACCCCTCTGCTCACTGAGATAAATGCATATCTGATTGTCTCCTTTGGAGAGGCTAATCAGAAACTCAAAAGAATGCAACCATTTGTTTCTTATCTACCTAAGACCTGGAAGCACTCTCCCCACTTCGAGTTGTCCTACTTTTCTAGACTGAACCAATGTTCATCTTACATATGTTGATTGATGTCTCAGGTCTCCCTACAACATATAAAACATAACTGTGCTCTGACCACCTTGGGCTCATGTTGTCAGGCCCTCCTGAGGCTGTGTCATGGGCGTGCATCTTCAATCTTGGCAAAATAAGCTTTCTAAATTAACTAAGACCTGTCTCAAATTTTGGGGATTCTCATTTTGGTAACCAAGGAGAAATTCTGAGTGGGGGTGCCCCTCCTGACCTTTGACAAATCTCCTATTGGTGCTTGGTACCAGCATGAGCTATCTTTATGGCTCAAACCAATATTACAATTTGTTGAGGTCTGGGAGCACCCCCTCCAGAGAATCCTGGTCTCCCAGATTCGGTCATGATCTAAAGTTTATTTTGCTGTACAACTACCTTCTTTGGGGGGAGTTTCACTTGCTTCCAACAAGGAAGGCAAATTCTCCTGCTTCCATAATGATGGAAGGCAGGAAACTCCTTTATGGAGTTTGAGCTCACTTTCAACAGGGTAGATGAGTTTTGTTTCCTGCTTCTAGGATGATAGAGAGCCATCTCCAGCATGAGACACATCCCTAGGTAAGCACCTGAATTAAGGTTTTGTCTTTGCTAAAATTAACAACCAGTCGGTCTTAATTTCTTCTTACCATTATAGCACTCAGTAATCACATAAGTTGTGTAATCGTTTGTTTTGCTTAACTGGTTTTATTATTGTTGTCATTTGTTTCTGTTTTTGTTGTTGTTTCAGTCTTTTTTCCCATTGGGTTTGATCAACTCTATCCAACTTCATCAAATCTGAAGGAGGTTCCAAATTACGGGGAACAGGTCCTCTAAAGTGGCTCAATTCCCCCCTCCCTGCCACCCCCGCCGCCAACACACACACACGAAACATGGTGGGGAAAGGGAAGAAAAATGACCAGCAAAAGAAAAAAAAAATAAAAAACAAGAAAAAATATGTAGAATACCCAATTCTGTCACTGTTTGGGGTTTCACTAGTAGCCTGCCACTGGTGAACTGAACAAATTGGTGGACTGAACAAAGGGGGCGAATGTGGGCATAAAAGACAAAGACAAAAGAGTATATTTAGAAGAAGGGGTCAGGGGGCACCTTGCCTCTAGTGGACAAGGGCCGTGAGCTTTACACAGCCTTCCATGTTTATTAGACAAAAGAGATAGCAAGAAGGCAGGTGGTGATTGCCGGATAATTGTCAGTCAGACTTTTGGTTCACAGCAGGCTTGTGAGACTGCATCCTTTGAACAATAGGCGCTAGATTTCTCAGTAGATAATTTCAAGGAGCCCGCAGTCAGGGAGTGATGGCCTTCAGCACACCTTTTGGTGGCAGGTGCAGTGTGAGTTTGCTCACATCCTGCATTCATGATAAACAGTTTGCTATTTGATCACATAGTCTCCAGTGGAATGCTGAGCTGGTCATGATCCCTTTGGCCTTTTTGGCTCCCAACAAAAAGATTTTTGATTTTGACTACTAAGGGGCTTTATTTACATAACAAGGCCACCTTTTTGCTAGCCAGGCCAAACTGAAAGAGCAATGGCTATACTTCTGAAATAGCAGCAATTTGTCCTCACTGAAATATGGTAAAGAGATTTAAAAAGATTTTTTTAAAGGAGCTCAATGGTTAAAAGTCAGCTTAATTAAAAGCTAACATCCAAGATGTGTGTGTGTATGTGTGCATATGTGTGTGTTTGTATTTAAAAGGTTTTCATGTTTTTGTTTTTGCTTTTCTCCTAGGACCTTGTTTCTTTTTTTTTGAGCAAAAGTTTATTTCTTCTTAATTGACTGAATTCTGTCTCTCCTTTGTCTTGTACCCTCTGCTGCATGGGGGACCTAAAATAGTTTATAATAGCCTTGGGTTCCTTAAAGAAAATGAAGATGACAGACTCCCTTTGGGGGGAAACTTGTTTTTCCTTATGGCACCCCAAGAATGTAAACAGTCAAGTTTGTGTCAGCTCTTAAACTGCTTACTTCTGTATTGTGTTACCTGTTTGTTTGTGTACATATATTTTTTGACTAAAATAGTTATGTTGCAACAGATGTTATTCTTGGCTTTTTAAGGAAGAGTGTGGTTTAGACACTTAGAAATGTCTTTGTTTTTAAAAAATTTTTTTTAAGTGCACTGTAAAAGCATCATGTGGTCTAATCTCATAATAATTCTCCCTTTTTGGAGACCCAGGATTCAGTGTGGGCTCTGCCCAGAGCTCAGATACCTAATTAAAAGATAGATGGTTTCTATCTAAATAAAATTGGACTCCTTATACAATCCTATGATAGATTTCTATAATTTTATGTTTTTGATTTGGCATCCATCTTTGTTCTCCTTTTAGCACCACCAGACTTTTTCCCTCTGTACCTTATGATGTAAATTTTGCTATTTGATTTTCACCTGAGTTGTTTCCTTTAACATGTAAATTTAAGTCTGTTTAGCTGACAACTGCCTAGGATTGTGAAATAGGTTATCAAGAATCTGAAAGTCTAAGACAGGAAAAAAAAAGGGGGGAGGTTTATAAATCTATCTGGGAGCAGTGGCTCATGCCTGTAATCCCAGCACTTTGGGAGGCCAAAGCGGGCAGATCACCTGAGGTCAGGAGTTTGAGACCAGCCTGGCCAACATGATGAAACCTGGTCTCTACTAAAAATACAAAAATTAGCCAGGCATGGTGGCATGTGCCTGTAATCCCAGCTACTCAGGAGGCTGTGGCAAGAGAATCACTTGAACCAGGAGGTAGAGGTTGCAGTGAGCACAGATCATGCTATTGCACTCCAGCCTGGGCAACAGAGTGAGACTACATCTCAAAAAAATAGTAAATAAATAAATAAATCTGTAAGACGTACTTCTATCAGCAAGCCTAATACATCTATGCATTTATGTGTTGTGTACACAATGTTTCACTACTGAAAATATATAAGGGAGCTCTGATTAATTGGCTTAAGAAAATAAAGCATTTAAATCAAACACTTTATCTGGAAAAAGGAAAAGACTAGTCAAATGCTTTTTCAAGTTTACATAACTTAAGTAAACTCTTAATAAATAATGTAGCTTTAAAATTATTAGTAAAGTAATATTAGAAAGGTCTTAAAAATTGCCAGCATACATTTTCATGTACAATTATTAACCAAGCAATTTCATATTTATCCCTGCCAAATACTATAAGGTGTCAAAATTTGGCATAGAGGTTACAAAATTCTAAATGCAGCCCAAGACAGAATGACCTTTGCTTGTATAATCTTTAATAAATAAGATATTAATATTGGTTTAATAAAAATAGCTACATCTTGAATTTAGTAAAATTATCATAACTTCTAATCTTGTGGCTTTAGGCAGTCTAGTCCACAGGCAGTAAGATTTGTTCTGGGAAAGGACTGTTTATCATCTTTGTTTCAAAGCTAAACTATAAACTAAGTTCCTCCCAGAGTTAGTTCGGCCTATGCCCAGGAATGAACAAGGACAGCCAGGAGGTTAGAAGCAAGATGAAGTCAGTTAGGCCAAATCTTTTTCACTGTCTCAGTTATAATTTTGCAATGGTGGTTCCATAACTTTGAATAATGGCATTCACAGTTTTTATAAATAATCTAAGTAAATGATTAAAACAAAATAATTATGTAATGTAACAAGATAAATACTTGTAGACAAACTCATCATAATTTAGAATCTGAAGTTATATTAAACTAAATAATAGATATTTCATTATTTGGATATTTTCTAATAAAAATATATTTGTAGGAAAACATTATTTCTAAAAATAAAAAAAGTGTATCCTTTTAAAAAAAAGGTGAACAATTTTTGTCTAGTTCAAAGCTTATTTAAAGGTCATGTATGAAACAAGGTAAAAGGAAACAGAAAATAAAAGATATGTAAAGAAACTTATAAAAATAAAGAGGTTTGGTTTTTTTTGGTAAGAAAGCTTAAAGAGAAATAATTTCATATGAGAAAGAATCTTGTACAGTAAATTGAGTCCTAGAGTAACATGACTGGTTGTTTAAGAAGGAGGGATGTTCAGCACAAACCAGAAACTGCAAGCATGTCATGAAGAGTCTGTGTAAGTCACAATGAGAGGATTTATTTTTTTAAAAACTTTAATATGATAAAGTTGTCACACTATTATTAAGTTTTGGTTTGCTTAGGAAAAAAAATGAGATTACAATTTTTTTTTTTATTTAAGGTTATTTCATCCATGTATCTCTCTGTATGCACTTTTAAAGTATTTGTGACATTTAGTTACAGGGCTTTGACTGCTAGGTCTACAAAGGACACCACGTCCTTCGAAATTTGAAACACTGATGGCAATTAAAGCCCCATCTTCAGGCCTGATAGAAGATATCAATCGAAACAAACTGCCTTCCTCAAACACAGGGCCAGAAATTAAAGCTATTCAACCCTTCAAGGTCCAGGGACTATCGCAGAAGAAGTAGACATGTGAGATTCTAAGGGCCAAGTTTGAAAGATAAAATAAGTTTAGTTTCTCTATAAATTAATCATTAATGTCAAGACCTTCATATAGACCCCTGTGTCAGATTAACAAGGTTTTCTTGAAGCATTAACTGACTCCTAAATAAAGATTATAAAGTTATGAAAGGCTCTTACGGAAGTTATATCTTATAGTCAAGACTAAAATTTTATAGATTGTTTATAAAATGTTGAAAAACGAATTTAATTGGCTTCATGCTGTTTTTATTAGGACTTATTGTTTGGAAAATTAAGACTCCTCTATCAAAGAAGGAAGGTTTTCACCTTTTTTTTTTAATCTTTGAGTTATCACTTTGGTCAAATGAATGACTTATTTTGCGATGACCTGTGACATCAAGTGTTTTAAACCTTTTATGTTTGACAAACTTTCCAAAATCAAATTATAAATTATGTATTTTTCTGATCTAATTAATCCTTTAAGATATTAGGTTTCTGACCAGGTACAGTCACTCATGGCTGTAATCACAGCACTTTGGGAGGCTGAGGGTGCCAGATCACCTGAGGTCAGGAGTTTGAGACTTGCCTGGCCAACACGGTGAAACCCCGTCTCTACTAAAAATACAAAAATTAGCCTGGTATGGTGGCGCATGCTTGTAATCCCAGCTACTCAGGAGGCTGAGGCAGGAGAATCACTTGAACCCAGGAGGCAGAGGTTGCGGTGAGCTGAGATCATGCCAATGCACTCCAGCTGGGGTGACAGAGTGAAAGTCCATCTCAGAAAAAAAAAAAAAAGATATTAGGGCCCCTAAAGTCAAAAATTGACATAATTTGGCTTCTTTGGTATGAAAATTATACAGGAAACATTGTCAATTACGAAATGGTGTTTGGTTTTCTTTATCCTGTATTTGTATAAATATGTTATTGGTATGTGTTCCAAAATCATGGGAAACTTCTAAACTTCTGATAAGACTTAGTGTACATTATCTGTAATAATTACAATTGTTATGTTAAATTATTGTGTGCCACAGAGGTAACAAATTTCCTTGTCAATTGTATCTTTGACTATGGCTTCTCTAAAACCTTTTGTCATCTGTGGACAATTGTCTTGTTTTGAACCTCCTTAGAAGGTGGTTTTATAATCAGCTATAGAACTCTAACACATGTTTTAAATGGGAAGTTCTGATAACTTTGGAGATTGTGACATTAGAATAGAAGAAAAAACTTTCAGGACTCTCATGAAGAGCTGAACTGTTCATGAATATCAAGCAGAACAGGAGTTAACTGTGTGAACTGAACTAATAGAAGACTAAAGCAATCTTTTTAACATTTTGCTTAAAACATTGCTGATCCTTTGTTTTGTTTTTCAGAATCAAGAAAACTTTTAAGCTATGTACAGCTTTTAACAATTGAGTAACGTATACTCCTATGAACAAAATTTGGAGCATATTTGTTTCTATCTACCTGATTTCTCCAGAATTTGGAAACTATTTGTGAGTATTCTTAACTTATGACAATACAGCTATTTGCATAAGTGCAATAAGAAGCCATTTTCATTTGTAATAGGACACAATTGGAGAAACTGGTTATTTTACCAAGGCTTTGACTAAAATGCTGTGCTTTCCTTTAAGGAATCAGACTTGACTTATGGAGCTAATAAAAGAACCTTGGAAAAACTGACCTCATACCTTTGTCTACACAGCCCCTGTACAGGGTTCCTGAGCTGTGGCAAGTAAAGAATGTCACTTTCTGACAGGCCCAACAGCCCCAAGTTTATCTTGGAACCTCAAAAGAAGAGGACCACCCAACACATAGGTATTTGATGGCACAAATCCATGGCTGGGCTTGGCTTTAAAAAAGTCTTATCTGAGATTCCTTCTATGGAACAAAGTTCCATCTAAACCAATTTAAAAGCCTATGTAAAAAATAATTATTCTTGCTGCACTATATACAAATAATTAGGCCAACTATAATAAAGCAAACCAGTCCTACCGTGATTTAGTAGGTAGTAAAAATGGGAAACTAGAAAGGGAAAAACTATGTTTTAAAAACTATAGTACATCTGTTGTTAGAATCTAGTCTTGCCTAATGTTTTTCAATTTTATTATTTTCTATGTTTTGGACCAAATTCTAATTTTGCTTGGCTATAAGTTTTTAAAACAATGTTTTCAATATTTTTCCTCATTTTTTCTAATTTGGAGTCACTGAAAACTAAGCTGTACTTTTGTAAAGCCCTGCTAACTGAAGCTGGACAACTTAAACTTCAGAAGAAAACAATGGCAACCTATTTACATATATAAGTCGCTTTCATACCTGCCTACTGATGTATGGATTTCAGAGTAATGTGGCCTAGTCAATTTTCCAATATTGTTGTTTTCTTTGTTGTTGTTTTTCTCCCTTCCTCACTCTATTTTCTCATCACAGGATATTCCTGGGTGATAAAATAAATAATCTGTACAACAAACCCCTGTGACATGAGTTTACCTGTGCAACAAACCTTCACATGTACCCCAGAACCTAAAGTAAACAATTTCATTAAAAAGGTGATTTTAAGCTGAAGATATGTGAGATTCAAAAAATGCAGAAAGAAGACTTACCAGAGCTTTTATAATCTGACTAAAAGCAGAATTTTCTGAGAAATCAGAACTGCTATAAATTTTCTCTTCGAGTAGTCTATTCCTAGCAGAGAGATCAAAAGTAAGCCCACCATAAATCCCTTCTCCAGGGATTTTCATGGCCCTGAAGGAGACAGACCAGTTTGCATAAATAAGTATCAACAGTTTTCTTATCTCTCATTTGTTGTAAAAACCCATTTGTCTTTCTTAAAGGAACCTATTTGTTCTTCCCATAGGAACCTTTTCTCCATACTCCCTTTTCCCTCCTAAGTTAGATATATCAACATCAAATTCTAATCTCCCCTCTGAGTTACTCATCATTGAGCACTCCTGTGTGCATCCACATTGCACACATAAATGAACTTTTTTCCTCACAAACCTGTCTTGTCAGTTTAATTCACATGCCCCTAGATACTTAATGTAATAAGGTAGAGGGAATTTTTTCCCCCCAGACAACTTCAGTAAACTAATAAGCCAGAAGGATTCAAGGTCCACAAGCAGTAAGACCCTGGTAAGTGTAACAGATTTACATAAGTAATACCAAAGAGCTATGTTCTAGGGTAACTGAACTATAACTAGACCAGTCCTCAAAGGAACTGAAAACCAAATTTGAATCACTCAGTCCTGATTAGAGTGTGGTGAACTGCTGTGATTGCTAGTGCCATAGCTAGCTGCACACCAGAAATCCTCTCTAGAGTAAGATACCATCATACAGAATCTGAAATTACCCTTACTGTTTTCATATGCAATGTTTGACACTCCTATTTTTAAAAGTGTACAAAAAGACGACATGATTTAAAACCCAGAGGAAATGAAAGCAGATAAAAAGAAACAGACTGGGGTGGAGGGGACGCAGGGAATGGAGAGGGACTGCTAATGAGCATAAGACTTCTTCTCAGAGTGATGAAAATGCCCTAAATTAGATTGTGCTGATGGCTATACAACTCTAAATATACTGTAAGACAATGAGTTATACACTTTAAATGAGTAAGCTCATGGAATGTAAGTTATATCTCTATAAAGATTTTTTAAATTAACTAATTAAAGAGAAAAAACAATGACTGTGAGGATTTTAGCCAAGACACTGGAATAGTGAAGATGTCATAAACTAAGATGGAGAAATCTGTTGATGGAGCTAGTCTTGTCAGGGAGAAGATTAGGAGCCCAGCTTTGGACATATTAAGTTTGAGACGCCTATTTTACATCCAAGCATAAACATCAAATGGAGAGTTGAATACATGAGTCTAGAGTTTAGAAGAGATATCTGGACTGGAGATAAAAATTTGGAAGTTGTAATGTATAGATGGCATTTAAAACTATCAGATAGGTTGAGATCACCAAGGTAGTAAGTGCAGCTACAGAAGAGAGGAGGATCGAGAACTTAGAACTAGGTCAATCCAGGATAAGAAAAAGAAAGAAAGAGGGAAAGAGGAGGAAAAGCAGGAGGAGGAGAAGGAGGAAGAGGAGGAGAAGGAGGAGGAGGAGGAGGAAAAGGAAAAGGGAGGGAGGGACGGAGGAAGGACAGGCAATGAAAACACAGTAAAGGAGAAAGAAAAGGAGCAAGCAGTGAGCAGTAAAGTTAAGAGTTTCAGTGTTCTGGTAGCCAAGTAAAGAAAGTGAATTAAGGAGGAAGGAATCATCAACTGACAGGTGAAATAAGATGACGACTGACAAATAACCATTGGATTTAGCAATGTGGAGGCCACTAATAACATATAAAAATAGTTTCTGTGAAGGGCTAGGAGAGAATGCCTAATTAGACTGAGTTTAATGAACCAATGAATAAAGATAATGGAAAAAATAAGAATAAATAATTCTTTCAGAGATATTGTGGCAAAGGGAAGCAAATAAATTGGGGTTACAGCTAGCAAGATGAGTAAAATCAAGAAATGGACTATATTCCTTCTTCCATGTCTGGTCTTATAATTTTAATTGATGGTGAAACTGTAATTTTACTTTAAAAGAAAAACAAAACAAATTCATAATGGGTTCAGTAACGAAAGTATCAGATACAAAGTTTAAAATATTATGATTAATATGTTCAGGAAATTAAAATATAAAATTGAGAATTTTAGCAGTTAAATTCAACTATTTTGAAAGAACCCTCAAATTTTATAACTGAAAAAATGCAATCAATGATATTAACTCACTGAATAGATTTTTAATTTTAGGTCAAATACAGTGGTTTCATTTATGTTACTGGCCAAGTAAATTTTTGTCACACCTAAAATTTCAGAGATAACAGCTCTAAACTCTGAACAAATTATAAAAACCAACTACCTGCAGCCTGCAGGCACTGGAGAGTGACTAAAGGGGAGTCAAGTCAACACTTGGAAGGAAGCACTGGCACCTAGTTCCCCATTTTTTTTTTACCATTTCTAGCTAGCTGATGGAAAGACACCAGTCAGATCCCTTTGGAGTGGCTAAAATTCCAATAGAAAGCCTGCAATCCTTCTGCTGTGAGAAGCCAGAGAACAGAATATAGAGCAACCACAGCTTTTGTGAAGTGAGGAGGAATCCCAGGCAAGGGAGAACAAGAGTGGAGCCCCACATTCTGCTTTAACTCCCTGCTTTTTCTCTACTATCAGCATGTCTTCTAAAGCTTAAAAATCCCAAAAATGAATGTGTGTTTTCCTCAAAGGAATGGAGACAACCTGTAGACTATATTGTGTTCCATATTGGGCTGGGACAAGAGTCCCTGATCAGAAATAATGAGTAGTACCTGAAGGAATAGAAGTAGGCAGCCGTGTCTCTGGTGCCTCTAGAGAAAAGAAAGACGCCTGCCAGGAAATCAGCCTGGGAGCAAGCATCTCACAGGAGGTCCCCAATGCCTTCCCCCAGCTTCCACAAGCCAAGTACTCAGAGTCTCCAACCCTTCCTCACCCTCTCTTTGACTGCAAATTTTGAAGGCTTGCCTTCATGGCATTAACAACCACAAGTGACTTGGAGTCTGAGGACTCCCATTCCAGTTGCAGGGAGGAATGGATGATGCTGGCATCCACTAAAATGAAGCTTACATAGTTTAACATGACAAGCTGGGGCTTGGAAAATGTATTACATATATATCACCATCTTTCTTCCCATAAATATATTAATGCTCCCACATTTTTTAATTTATGTGATGGAAATAAAAATTTCTAATGCCAAATCATGGGCTGATTAGGAATAATGACTCATGCGGACTCTATACTGGATGCAACTCTAAATGCTTCATACACATTAACTGATTTCATGTTCACAACAACCCTATAACGTAGGTGTTATCCTTATACTCCTTTTACACATGAGGGCAGAGAGGTTAAGTCAAGGTCAAATTACAATTTGCTGATGAGTAGGTTGTCTGAATTTACACCTGGGGTCCAGAATCCATGCTCTTAATCACCATACATGCAGGTTCTCATGAGCACACAAGATCTTTCACCAAAAATGTAAAATGCAAGAGTGAATTTTCATACCAACAGACATTGAAAGATCATAGACACTATTTTTAATTTTTCACAATTTTGCAAATTAATCAATACCTGCATTTTGTATAATACTGTGCATTCTACAAGTTGTATGAGTCTAGTTTTATTCAAATAAAGAAAATGGTCTATCTATACTTTATAAGATCAGGAGTTTTTTTTATTATTATTATTATTTTTTATTTTTGAGACAGAGTCTCACTCTGTCACCCAGGCTGGTGTGCAGTGGCGCGATCTCGACTCACTGCAAGCTCCGCCTCCCAGGTTCACACCACCCTCCTGCCTCAGCCTCCCAAGTAGCTGGGACTACAGGCACCCGCCACCTCGCCCGGCTAGTTTTTTTGTATTTTTAGTAGTGATGGGGTTTCACCGTGTTAGCCAGGATGGTCTCAATCTCCTGACCTCGTGATCCGCCCGCCTCGGTCTACCAAAGTGTTGGGATTACAGGCGTGAGCCACCGCACCTGGCCGATCAAGAGTTATTTTTAACTGACTGAATCTAAACACATTTTAAAAAAATGTTTCCATAAGAAGATACATTAGGAGTGGAGTGACAAATTTTTAGATTGCGTACTTTTTATAATTGAACTTATTGGTAATTCAGGCACATCTGTAAGACACAATTAGGTACATATTAAAACATAATTTTGTCTCATTTATTTGTGCAAATGTGTGGAATAAATCTTATATACTCATGAATAATGTTGCATTTCATGGATTCATTTTGTACACCCTTTGGCCTAAAGAACTCTAAGGAAAGAAGTGTTTACAAACGATGGTAGAATATACAGGGACTTGAAAGCAGCCTCTTTAAGGGTATTTAGTTGGGCATGTGGTAAAAAGTCAGGTTTGAGGCACAGAAAGTTTTTCATTAGTGAAATGATTCTTAGCTAAATCTGCAGAAAAATATAGCACACAAGAAAACAAAAAGAACAGAAAGAAGGGCAATCAAGGCATTTCGTGCCTTTTTACAATTTAGATCTGTATGAAAACTGGGGTAGTTTGGCCGAGATAAGCCACCACGTTGGAGATGAAAGCTGATTCTGCCAGAGTGCCCTTTCTAAAACACAGCTCTGATTATGTCACTTCAGAGTAAAGTCTTTGCTGATCTCCACCTCCTGCAGGATCAAACCTTATTCCTGGTATCCAAGGTCATTTCCCAGTTGGCACAGCCTCCCCTCTCACTCATTAGCTGTAAAACCTGGAGCTTGTCACTTGACCTTCCCAAGCCTCAGCTTCCTCACCCAAATAGATTATAAATAGTGTCTGCCTCCCTTAGAGGTTCTGTCAGTCAGAGTCTAGTCAGGAAAACTGAAACCACTCTAGTGTTTCAAAGAGCAGAAATATAGTACAGCACATGGGTTAAACAGGTGACAGAAGGGCTGAGCAGTCAAACGGGACAGTAAGGCAACACAGAGGTTTGCAACAACAGAAAGCCACTACTATTCCTAGAACTAGAGGAACATAGCTCTGGAGCATGGGGTACCTCTCCACGTAGCAGGACCAGAGTGAGCCTGCCTGGCAGGAGCTGGGCCAGCAGCCAGAACAGGGGAGCAAGCTGCCAGGCAGGAGCTGGGACATGAGAGAGGATGCAGCTGCTGTCCAAGACCTCCCCAGAGGCTGAAAAAAAGGAAGAAACATTCTTACTTCTCCCCTCTTCCTTCTTTTTAGTCTCCCACCAGTGTCTTCCTTTGACCAAGCCCACTGGAAACCAGTTTACAATAAAGCCTGGGAACTATAATCTCCTGTGATACCGAGCAGGGCCAGGGGAGGGCAGGGGAGAAATTAACATCAGGGCAAAAGCAAGTTACCAGCAGTGTGGCTGGGAGGACAAATTGCAGTCAACCTTAATGCCCTTGGCCCAGTACCTATACCTGGTAAATACTCAGTAAACTGCAGTTATTATGAAAATTAATAGTGTGAATTTTCCAGCTTCATTTCCCAGTCCTCATCCTGAATTCTCTTCTCCAGTCAAATAGAGCTATGGATATTTTCCCAGTGGTAGTAGGCCTCCATGCTTTTGCACATACTGTTGACTCTGCCATTGAGGCACGTCCTCCTCCTTTCTCTACCAGTTGACTCCCAGAGGATGTGAGGAGGGGTTGGAGCTATCCAGGACCCCAGCCTGCTCACAAGCAAAGGAGCACAGCATGAGCCTGCCAGTACTGCCTGTGAATGCTGTAGCTGAGGACCTTGGTTGAACATCACATGGCACCAACTGCATTACCATCCCTGGGATTACTCAAGAAGGCCTCTCTCCAGGGGTTACCCATGATTCTCCCTAGACCAGGGGATATTTTGCCTTTCTGGAAGTATCATCCTGCTGTGTGATTGTTCCTCTGTCATGGCTTCCCAATCTCACTTTAGTTCTGTTTAATTCCACTTAACATAGATATCAAAAATACACCCAATTCTGCTAAACACCAGGGATGCGAAGATGAAGAGAATATAGATCCTCCTTGTCCTCAAGGATTTTATAGTCAGTAGGAAAGATATCTATCTAAAGATAACTTCAACTCAGTGCAGTAAGTGACCAAATAAAATGGTATTCACAGTGTGGGAGTCCAGAGGAGGGACCCTTAGCTTGATATGTGGTTTAGGAAATGGCTTCCAGAAGAAGCTAAGTATTCAAGGTTAAAAGGTTTTAAAGTGAAGAACATGAGCAAAGGTACCAATGGAAGAAACAGCAGAGTATGCTGAGAAACTGGCACACAAAGGGATGAAAAGAGGGACAAAAGAGGAGAGAGAGAAAAGGGCAAGACATGGAGACAGCTTTGCCTTGGTGCACAGATTTAGGAACCACCAGAAAGTTTTGAGCAGAGCAAGGTGAGGGGAAACATAATCAGATGTGTGTATAGAGGAAGATCTAGAAGTACCAAAAAGTCTGAGTGTGGCCTGTTTAAAGCACAGATAGAAGGCTACTCTCTAGCTGGAGTATCTTAGTCCATTTGGACTGCTATTAAAAAATACCATAAACTGGTATAAAACAACAGAAATTTATTTATCACAGTTCTGGAGACTGAGAAGTCCCAGATTAAGGTGCAAGCAGAGTCAGTATGTGCCAAGGGTCCCATATCCTGGTTCATAGATGGCACCTTCTTGCTATGGCCTCACCTGGTGGAAAGGATAAGGAGTCTCTCTCAGGCCTCTTTTATAACGGAACTAATTTCAGTTATAAAGGCTCTGCTCCCATGATCTACTTACTTCCCCAAAGGTCCCATCTCCTAATACCATCATCTTAAGGATTAAGATTTCAGTATGAATTTTGAGGATACACAAACTTTGAGGCCCTAGCAGGGAGTGAGGGGGAGGTTTGCTCAGATACTATTAGAGGGGGCGGGGGGGGCATGGTAAAAAGTCTGGGTTCCACGCCTATAATCCCAGCACTTTGGGAGGCAGAGGCGGGTGGATCACGAGGTCAGGAGATCAAGACCATCGTGGCTAACACGGTGAAACCCCGTTTCTACTAAAATACAAAAAATTAGCCAGGCATGGTGGTAGGCACCTGTAATCCCAGCTACTGGGGAGGCTGAGGCAGAAGAATGGCAGGAACCCAGGAGGCAGAGCTTGCAGTGAGCCAAGATCGTGCTACTGCACTCCAGCCTGGGCAACAGAGCAAGACTCTGTCTCAAAAAAAAGAAAAAAAAAAAAGAAAAGAAAAGTCTGGGTTTTATTCTAAGAGGCATGGCAATCTCTTTAAGGGTTATAGTGGTGGAGTGATATTGTCTGACTTACATTTTAATTTATATTAAATCTTGCTACCACATAGACATCGGAAGGGAACAGGGCAAGAAACAGCAGCCTAGTGGTTTAGTTTGGGTTTCCCCAAAAGCAGATCATGAGACAAGGACTTGGGGGCAGATAATTTATTTGAGACATGATCCCACATGATCCCAAGATCTCAAATGCGGGAATAAGGAAAACAGGGAAGGGTTACTGCTACTGCTGTCATTTGAAGAAAATGACAAGACAAATCTCAATCATTTTAGGAGATTTATTTGCCAAAGTTAAAGATGCACCCAGGAGACAGGTCTATGCCTTTCTCCAAAGATGATTTTGAGGGCTCTCACTTAAAGGGCAGAATATTGAGAAGCACACAGTTTTCACATAAACAAAAGGGGCAGAGGAAAAACGTGGGGTGTCTGCATTTTACAAAAGATGACACAGACAAAATGGGGTAGGGGAACAACCAGATATGCATTTGTGTCTGGTGGGTCCAGGGTGACTGCACCTGTAAAGATAAGCTATCAATTTGCTTTGCCATGGTGAAGTTTTAAGAGCTCACCAGGAGTTTCCTTGTGGGCAAAATATGAGGGAGGCTGTAGCTTTTCATCTTGTAGCCATCTTATTTAGGAACCAAAGCAGGAGGCAGGTTTGCATGACCCAGTTCCTAGCTTCACTTTCCCTTTGGCTAAACGAGTTTAGAGTCCCAAAATTTAATTTCCTTTCACACTGTGTATTAGTTCATTTTCATGCCGCTGGTAAAGATACACGTGAGACTGGAAATAAAAAGAGGTTTAATTGGACTTACAGTTCCACATGGCTGGGAGGCCTCAGAATCATGGTGGGAGGCAAAAGGCAGTTCTTACATCGTGGTGGCAAGAGAAAAATGAGGAAGACACAAAAGCAGAAACCCCTGATAAAACCATCAGATCTCATGAGACTTAGTCACTACCACAAGAATAGTATGGGGGAAACTGTGCCCATGATTCAAATTATCTCCCACTGGGTCCCGCCCACAATATGTGGGAATTATGGGAGTACAATTCAAGATGAGATTTGGGTAGGGACAATGAGCCAAACCATATCATTCCACCCCTGGCCCCTCCAAATCTCATGTCCTCCCATTTCAAAACCAATTATGCCTTCCTGACAGTCCCCCAAAGTCTTAACTCATTTCAGCATTAACCCAAAAGTCCACAGTCCAAAGTCTTATCTGAAACAAGGCAAGTCCCTTCTACCTATGAGCCTGTAAAATCAAAAACAAGCTAGTACTTCCTATATACAATGGGGGTACAGGTATTGGGTAAATACAGCCATTCCAAATATAATACTTATAATACTGAATAAATACTTGTATAATACTTAATAAACTCCCCTTTACATAGAGAGATTATATTTATATATATTTTTATATATGTTTATATTTTTTTATATATTTATATATATTTTATTTTATATATATATATAGATATAGATATAGATATATATAGATATATCCTATTAGCTCTGTCCCTCTAGGGAACACTAATACATAGGCATTGGGTAAATATACTCATTTCAAATGGGAGAAATTGGCCAAAACAAAGGAGGTGCAGGCCCCATTCAAGTCTTAAATCCAGCAGGAGAGTCAAATATTAAAGCTCCAAACTGATCTCCTTTGACTCCACGTGTCACATCTGGGTCACGCTGATCCAAGAGGTGGTTTCCCACGGTCTTGGGCAGCTCTGCTTCTGTAGCTCTGCAGGGTAGAGCCTCCCTCCTGTCTGCTTTCATGGGCTGGCATTGAGTGTCTGCAGCTTTTCCAGGTGAACAAGGCAAGCTGTCAGTGGATCTGTCATTCTGGGGTCTAGAGGACAGTGGCCCTCTTCTCACAGCTCCACTAGGTGGTGCTCCAGTAGGGACTCTGTGTGGGGGCTCCAACCCCACATTTCCCTTCAGCACTGCCCTAGCAGAGGTTCTCCATGAGGGCCCTTTGCCTGCAGCAAACTTATGCCTGGACATCTGGGCATTTCCATGTATCTTCTGAAATCTGGGCAGAGGTTCCCAAACCCCAATTCTTGACTTCTGTGTACTCACAGGCTCAATACCACGTGGAAGCTGCCAAGGCTTGGGGCTTGCACCCTCTGAAGTCACAGCTCAAGCTCTACGTTGGCCCCTTTCAGCCATGGCTGGAGTGGCTGGGACACAGGGCACCAAGTCCCTAGATTGCACCCAGCAGAGGGACCCTGGGCCTGGCCCAGGAAACCATTTTTTTTCCCCCTAGGCCTCTAGGCCTGTGAGGAGAGGGGCTGCCACAAAGGTCTCTGACATGCCCTGGAGACATTTTCCCCATTGTCTTGGGAATTAACATTCAGCTCCTTGTTACTTATGCAAATTTCTGCAGTCAGCTTGAATTTCTCCTCAGAAAAATGAGGTTTTCTTTTCTATCACATTGTCAGGCTGCTAATTTTCCAAACTTTTATGCTCTGTTTCCCTTTTAAAACTGAATACTTCTGGCTGGGCCCAGTGGCTCATGCCTATAATCCCAGCACTTTGGGAGGCCAAGGTGGGGGGATCATGAGGTGGGGAGATCATGAGGTCAGGAGATCGAGACCATCCTGGCCAACATGGTGAAATCCCATCTCTACTAAAAGTACAAAAATTAGCTCAGCATGGCAGTGTGTGCCTGTAATCTCAGCTATTCAGGAGGCTGAGGCAGAAGAATCGCTTGAACCCGGGAGGCGGAGGTTGCAGTGAGCCTAGATCGCACCACTGCACTCCAGCCTGGCGACAGAGCTAGATTCCATCTCAAAAATAAATAAATAAATAAACCTGAATACTTCTAACAGCACCCAAGTCACCTCTTGAATGCTTTGCTGCTTAGAAATTTCTTCCACCAGATACCCTAAATCATCTCTCCCAAGTTCAAAGTTCCACAAATCTATAGGGCAGGGGCAAAATGCCACCAGTCTCTTTGCTAAAACATAACAAGAGTCACCTTTGCTCCAGTTCCCAACAAGTTCCTCATCTCCATCTGAGACCACCTCAGCCTGGACATTATCATCCATATCATTATCAGCATTTTGGTCAAAGCCATTCAACAAGTCTCTAGGGAGTTCCAAGCCTTCCCACTTTTTCCTGTCTTCTTCTAAGCCCTCCAAACAGTTCCAACCTCTGCCTGTTACCCAGTTCCAAAGTTGCCTCCACATTTTCAGGTATCTTTTCAGCAAAGCCCTGTGAAAATGGACTCCTGTATTAGTCCATTTTCGTGCTGCTGATAAAGACATATCCAAGATTTAGAAGAAAAAGAGGTTTAATGGACTTACAATTTCACATAGCTGCAGAAGTTAGGAGGAGCAAGTCATGTCTTACATAGATGGCAGCAGGCAAAAAAAGAGCTTGTGCAGATAAACTCCCCCTTATAATACCATCAGATCTCGTGAGACTTATTCACTATTACGAGAAAAGCATGGGAATGACCTGTCCCCATGATTCAATTACTTCCCACTGGGTCCCTTCCGTAACATGGGAATTCAAGATGAGATTTGGGTGGGCACACAGCCAAACTATATCAGTCCCCAACCCAATCAATTATTTATTGGCACCTTCAATAAGCATATTACTTTATTTCCTCTCTTTTCTTCCTTTTCTTCTTCCTTCTTTCTTTCTTTCTTCTTGTCAACACATGTATACTAAATGCCGACTATAGACCAGGCACTATTCCAGGCAGAGTGATTCAATGGTGAATAAGACAGACCATCATGGGGTTTTCTTTCTAGTAAGAAGACACACAGTTAAAACAGCCATTTTAAAAATTATGCTATCTGCTATGGTAGGATAAGAACCTAATAGAAGACCTAACCTAATTCCTAGTGAGTTAGGTAAAGTTTTCTTGGGGACAGGACATTCAGGATTGACCTGGAAGGAAGACAGAAAGTAAGAGTGGTCCAGGCATGTACCACATGAGATGTCCTTGGATTTCTTCTTTTCTTTTTCAGTCTTTCTTGAAAGATATTAACTGCCAGGGCTTCTTTGGTGCCCACAAAGTCAGTTAGGATACTTCAGTCTGGCCTTTGCTGCCAGTGGCCACAATCAACAGCACCTCAAAACCCAATTCATTATCTCCTTGCTTCTCAAATTTAATTGTCTTCCTCCAGGTTAAGTTTAATTGCAACCTAAATTATCTTCAAAAAGACGATACTAAGATTGTGAATGGGTTTTATTTTTATTGCATTTACAGAAAGCTACAGAAATAAAACAATAGAATGTAAATCTGGTATAAGGGAAATAAATATTTATATTTGATATATGATTGCAATTCCTATTATGTTGGAATTGCAGGAGTTTAAGGGGCTTTTCCCTGCTTCCTCAAACAGGACTCTCGATGGTTGCAACCTGGTTAAGCAAAAGGAAATTCTAAGTTCAGGGTCTCCTTATGCTCACATGTGATATGAAAGCTACCTAACAGTTCAAAAGTGTCCATGTGCCCATGAAGAGTAAGTGGTGGTGCAGGCTGGCAAGCCCATGGTAGCTTTCTCAACAGGGCCAGTGGTGACCCTGTGGCTTGCAACCACAAGGCAGATTTCCCTCACTAGGAACCAATTAAGATCACAACCAGATGTCTAGGGGGCACCTAGCACTCAGCACACTGTGGAAGACCATAGGTTCCTCACTAAGCAGGAAGAAGAAATCTAGAATTCACCAGAGGCCAAGTTCGGCCACAGATTCCAGTAGAGTGAGCAGTGGCCAGAAATATAAGGGACATTATCTTGACAGACCAGCAAGGACTGAAGGGAGGCCCACAAGCACATTAGGGACACTTGGCCCACTGCCCCTCCTCAGCAGAAGGACCTGGCAAATGCCCTATGTACAGAATCACCACCTTGGGGAGGATGAGAGAAATGGAGGAGAAATCTAAAAGATTGGTAATGTTTTTAAAAAAAAAGGAATAAAATACTGTTTAAATAATTAGATTAAACTAAGTTGACTGACTTGGACAAATTTGGGTGGCTTTCTCCTAGTATTCAATTCTTTTTCATAAATAATGACCTTATTTTGTAGATTTCTTGAAATTTGCTTCTCGCTTAATTAAGACCATGCTCTAGAGACGTTCCTAAGTCAGTACACATAGATCTACCTCATTCTTTTAATCTACCATATGCTATTCCATTCACTATAACAACTTATTTAACTAGCACTGTAAGGGAAAGAGTTCAGTCGTATCAGTTGTTTATCCTAAAATAAACAGTGCTGTAATTCTCACCTTTGTGAACCACCACTCCTGCATCAAACTCAAGTGCTTAGTTCTCTTCCCAGCCACTATCTCAGATCCTCATTGAGATTAAGGTGCTCTACCAGACCTGGCCTAGTAGGCAACACAATTTAAACTCAGGTTTTGACTCCCTGCTATTAGAAGTTGAAAGTCGGCCGGGCGCGGTGGCTCAAGCCTGTAATCCCAGCACTTTGGGAGGCCGAGACGGGCGGATCACGAGGTCAGGAGATCGAGACCATCCTGCCGACACGGTGAAACCCCGTCTCTACTAAAAAATACAGAAAACTAGCCGGGCGAGGTGGCGGGCGCCTGTAGTCCCAGCTACTCGGGAGGCTGAGGCAGGAGAATGGCGTGAACCCGGGAGGCGGAGCTTGCAGTGAGCTGAGATCCGGCCACTGCACTCCAGCCTGGGCGGCAGAGCGAGACTCCGTCTCAAAAAAAAAAAAAAAAGAAGTTGAAAGTCAACATCACCAGATAAGTCCAGTAGCCTGATCATTATCATCATCATTATCATCATCATTGTGCTCACTCTAGGCCAGGCATGGAATTATACCTTGATCTATGTTTTATCATTTATCAGTTGGGAAATACCTGGCTCACTCAGAGCTATTGAGCATGGTTGGCTAATTATATGCTAAGAGTTCAGGCCACCCTTGTCCCAAAATTACTTTCCTGACAGCCTGAGTTACCCAACTCTTTTTGGGCTATGCCTCCCACAGAGCACAAAAACAAGCATCAGTTTTTGCTATTGCTCAACCAGTTGCCTGGGGCCCTCCAGATTACACAAAGGTCTAGATTAAAGCAATCTCTTCTGCTGGAATGGGTCTGAACACAATTTCAGGATCTTAACTTTGGGGATACAAACCAGGCTTACTAAAATGCCTCATATGTCCTGGATTGGCTGCTCACAGGGCTATATCGTGCCACAAGCATGGGGTACTAAAATGTTTTTTAAAAGAAACACTCAACAAGATTTAAAAATAATGTGTTAATTAATTATTTGATGGCCTTAAACTAATTAAATACGTGCATTGCTTAGAAATTATTGTGATAAATAATTTTTATTAATTGCTTTCTATTAACATAAATTATGAATCATTTCAGGCAATTTGCATTTGTAGGTTTGTTTTCTTCCTGTGTGCATATTAATTTTCTATCTCAGCTATGTTAATGCTTTTAATTTATTTAAATAAACTCTTTTTTGCTCTTTTTGTTTAAAAGATTGTATATACAAAAGTAGTTTTATGCCTTACTCATTGTAGTAGTTACCATTTCAAAGTACCAATTTCTATATTAGTTGTGGTAACAACAGCTATAACAGATAACTCCCTAAATATCTGGCTTACCATAATAAAAGTCAATTCTTAATATGGAAGTAGAGTGGAGGTTCTACTCCAGGCAGTCATTCAGGGTCCAAGACTTTTGTAGGTTCTGCCATCTTTGTCTCAAGGTCATCCAGGAAATAGATGCCCAGTAGAAGGGAGAGAATGGAGGTTTCAGCGTCTTTCTGAATCAGGCCTGAAAGTGCAGTACACCAAGTATGTCTCATTCCACTGGCAAGAATTCGGTCACTGGCCATACCTAGCTTGAGGGAGACTAAGAAATGTGGTTTACCTGCGGGCTCAGGCAGAAAAAGAAATTGTTTGGTAAACTGCTAGCCAGTTTGTGTCTTGCCTTTTCACCTAATAATGCCACTCCTGGACCTCTCCTCAATAACCAATCCAAAATATAAAATGTTTTACATATACAAAGATGTCTTACAATAGTGAAAAAAAAACTGGAAGCATCCTATATATGTAAAAATAATTAAATTAAATTAAATTAAATTCTTATGCAGTCATTTGATAGATTGGATTCAATGCAGTCATTTTAAAAGTGTTATTGAGCCTATTCAGAGACATTGGGAAACACTTAAACTATAAAGAGAAGTGAAATAAAAGCAGAGTCCAAAATTGTATACACTGATTATGACTATATTCAAATGTTCACAGTAAAATAAAAGATTGTAGAAAAAGTACAAATAATTTTAAAAGTTATAATAATGGTGGTCATTTAATGCATGCCTGAGATAAGCTAGGTGAAGTACTAACAACTTTACATGTATTATCCCTAATGCTTACTACGTTGGTACCCTGCAAGATAAATATTACCTGTAGCAGGCATAGTTAGTTGCTAATAGATCTTGTGGAGAAGATAGGTCCAACCTCATCCCCACACTAAATCAGAGGTTGATGGGGGTGGCCCAGTGGAGCAGATGTAACCTAGTTCTGACCAATGAGACATAATGAGAAGTCTGCCAGAGAACTTTAGGGAAAGGTTTCTTCCCACATAACAGACAGAGCCTCCTTGTGAGGGCAGAATCCCATTGCCTCCACTCCTTGCCTTTCTGCTTTGGCTATAACTACATGAGGCATTATTTTGGACCTAAGGCGATCATCTTGGGGCCATGATTTGACCAGCCTAACAATGATAAGCCTATATTCTCAGAATAACAAAGGAAAACACACACACATACACACACACACACACACACACACACACACACACACACAAAGAACCTGAATCCGGGATGACATTGTTGAGTTGCTACATCACTACTGTAGTAACTTGCCCTCAGAATACTTTTTTTTTTCTTTTTTTAGACAGTCTCTCTCTGTCGCCCAGGCTGCAGTGCATTGGCGCAGTCTTGGCTCACCACAACCTCTGTTTTCTGGATTCAAGCGATTCTCCTGCCTCAGCCTCCCAAGTAGCTGGGACTACAGATGTATGCCACCACACCGAGCTAATTTTTTTTTTTTTTTTTTTTTGGTATTTTTAGTAGAGATGTAGTTTTACCATGTTGGTCAGACTGGTCTCGAACTCCTGGCCTCAAGCAATCCACCCGCCTCAGCCTCCCAAAGTGCTGGGATTATAGGCATAAGCCACCCTAGAATTTTTTTTAAGTGATATAATTTCATGTCTTTACAGTTTAAGCCACATTTAATTGGGTATTCTGTATTCTCAGCTGAAGATATTCCCAAATGACACATTATCTTTTTTTTATAGGCCTCACAGCCAGCAGTGTAAGAAACAGAACTGGGATACAAATCCATGTTACTCTGGCTCCAAGGCCCAAAACTCTCTATGACAATATAATGAAATAAGGCCTCCCGCCTCCCCCACCCTCTGCATATGCAGTGTAATTCCTTCACTAAGGAAAAAGAATTTGTGTTTTCCCTGCAAGTCATTTCCTATACAACACACACAGTTTCAGCAGCCATTGTCAAGAAAATCCATTTCCCTTCCATTTCTTGTTACTCTTAAGTTACTTAACAACTTCCCTCGCTAATTTTACAGAAGGTATTTTCTGTTGCAGGTATTTCCAAAATGTCTGTAAATATTTCTTCTTGCCATGTCCCTTGATACATCCCTTGTAGGTAAATGTTTGAGGGTGGAATGGTATTCCCTAAAACATATCTTTTTCTGGCCTTGTTTCTGACTGGGGTAAAATTATTTGGTCTTGGCGGGCTCCAAAATTAGTACTTTAACCCTCACTTTATTAAACGCATTATATCACTATGTTCTTTGGTTTTGAAACTATACTTTCTCTAATGTAGTTCTAAATTTTCCACTGGACATCACCTAGCTGTTTGCTGTTAGCTGTTTCCTTCAAAAGGAAAAATTTGATACAAATTGAAAATGTTAACAAGAAGTGCATAGCTGAAATACTAATTGTATTACTAAAGTCACCTGGAGACACATTCCTATCGAATGTGTCTTTGTAACATATGCTTCACTTTTTTCAATTTATAACTACATAAAATGAACCCCCTCCCTCTGGCCCAAGTCTCTTTTGTCCCCATTCAATTTCTACTCCTTCTTAACTAAAACACAAGGAGTCAGAACACTCTGTAGAAAGGACACTATCTTACTCCTTCGGACAAAGGACACTGTTGATTAAATGCAAGGTCTTGCCCTAAGGAGATCCTTGGGAGGGTCCCATCTGAGATGCTCTTTCTGACTAGGAATTGTGCCAGGCATTTTGGAGTTCTGCCATCAAATGCTGCGTGGGAGCTTCTACACATCTCCTGCCACCAGCTATTGTAGCAGAGAAGCCACAGCAAAGGTCAATTTCCCAAATACAAAAATAGGTCCCACTCCTGTGAAGGGCAATCAAGCTCCTGCAACGAAATGGTCTGCAAGAGGGAGCCCTTAGGAATTTGCTTTTTTTTTCCTCTGAAACTTGAGCTTAATACGTCCCTCAACCTCAAGTTTAAAATTGTAAAGAAGAAAAACACAATTTAAATTGTTACTCTTATTTACTGGTGAGTAAAACCCAATCATACAGAATGAGAGAGAAAAACAAGGCCCCTACAAATTAAAATAAAGAACTTTGAAAAGAGTCAAAGAGAAACAATCTAAACTAAGAATTTGGACACTCTGCTTTTAGTTTTTGCTCTATTACTAATAAATTGTGTGTCCTTGGAGAAAATAGTTAACCTCTCTGACTAATTTCGGTTTTCTCATATACAATGATGATGATAATGATGATATAGTTGTACCCCACTTCACGGTTACAAGGTCTTTTTATATAATTTGATACAACCCATGAGACAAGTATTATTATTGCCAGTCTAGAATGAGGAACTAAGACTTCGAATGGTTAAATGATTGACTGAAGTTCATACAACTGCAAACTGTAAGGTGATATTCACATGTAGGTCTTCGAAGTCTAAAATCAATTGCCTTTCTAATCCCTATCGAGAGAAAGATCTCCAACATGATTCAAACTCTGTGATACCACAATCAAAATTCCAGGAGAGTAAGATTGAATTATTTCTGTACCTCTACAGAGACTAAGGCCTCAGTTTTCATTTTCTTATTCTTACCTATTTCATTCTTAGGATAAAGCTCATAGAAGTTAACTGAGAATAGCTGGCCTTCAGAAAGAGGGGAAGAAGCTATGTAATGAGAGAGCAAGAAATGACAAGTTGAGAAACTATGGAATAATCTGTTGAATGATATACAAATAGACATTTTTATGAACCACATAATTATCTTGATTCCAGTAAATCATTCTCTTCTTGCTCCCCTATGAAATATGTCTTAAATACTTTGATTAAAGGATTTTTATATAATTTATTTCATCTAGTATTTCATTACACACAGTTTTATCATCTCAAAAGAAAATCCTCCAGTGAATTGAACTGTGCAGCATAATCAGCCACTATTACAAGTATGTTTTTCTCCCTCCGTCATCATCCTCTTGGGATATATAAAGATAATAAAATGAACTAAGCATGCTTTATAATTTCCCTGGCCTAATTTGTTACCCATTGTGAAAAAGAGAAAGAACCAGGAGGTAAGATTTCGGAGAGTGGGGTAATGAAGGATTAGAAATCTCAGAGACATGGGGGGAAAACTTACATTATTTCCTCCATGAATTTATTTAATCTTTTTATATATAAGTGTGTAGATTTCCTAAAATGAATTTGAGGCAGCTTAAAGTTAAAAAATCACATAATTTAGCCACTAAAATTGAGATTAAAAACAGCCTGTATTTTTCTCTCAGTCTTACTCATTTTGAAGGGAAGATTAGAGTGATGGTCTTACATTCAAAAGCAAATAATAATAGGAACATATATCACATCCTAAATACAAATGTTAAGACCTCAGAAATCTATTACTAGCTTTAGAAAGCAAATAAGGACTTAGTTTCTCTGATACCATCATTGTTGTCATCAACTTTATAAAACAGTTTTAAGTGCCTACTTGCAGAAATCAACATACTTAAGCATTGTAGTTTTTCAGAAGTTGAATAAACATGTTCCCTATTATCATGGAACTTAAAACGTCACACTAGAAGCAGAACAGGAACATTAAACCAACCCTTAAATGGACAGCAAGATACTTAGGATAGATCAAATGGGGTGAGGGCATCTCTTACATGGTCATAAGTGAAGCATCCGTGGATGAGCTTTGTTTTCAGGAGCTTCTTAAGTAAGGAGAAAAGAATAGCTGGGTACTTGTAGAATAGAGAGTGTTTATTAAGTGGCACTGCTTAGAAGAAGATTCAAAGGTAGTAATTGAACTAGTCCAGTGGTCAGTTTGGCATTGATTAGTAGCCAGTGGAATAATCATCTTCTCTTTGCTGGTAGGGAGAAAAGATAGGTTTAACTACAGAAAGTCTGCCCACCAAAAGACATCAGGGATCTTAGCCCAGATGACGTTATTGAAGAATGGTGGTCCTGTCCATATATTAAAAGCCTGAGGTGAGGCTGCGTGCGGTGGCTCACTCCTGTAATCCCAGCTCTTTGGGAGGCCGAGGTAGGTGGATCACAAGGTCAGGAGTTTGAGACCAGCCTGGCCAACATGGTGAAACCCCATCTCTACTAAAGATACAACAAATTAGCCGGGCATGGTGGTGTGCACCTGTAAGCCCAGCTACTCGGGAGGCTGAGGCAGGAGAATCACTAAAACCCAGGAATCAGTGGTTGCAGTGAGCCGAGATTGTGCCATTGCCCTCCAGCCTGAGTGACAGGGTGAGACTCTATCTCACAAAAAAAGAAAAAAGAAAAAAAAACCTTGAGGTGAAAAGGAAGAAAAAGTAATCAGAGTCTGATAAAGATAGGCAATAAAGGGGATCAGGAAATGCCACCCCAAAATATGCCACTTTGGCATAATTATTTTGAGCTGAAGGCAATAAAGAAAGAGCAGATGCAAAACACACACACAAAGCAGAAACCTCTCCACCTATGTTTTCCTAAAAGCTGGGCATACACTCTCCTTTGTAAAAATGCCCTCCCTCGCCGGGCACGGTGGCTCAGGCCTGCAATACCAGCACTTTGGGAGGCCAAGGCGGGCAGATCACCTGAGGTTGGGAGTTCAAGACCAGCCTGACCAACACAGAGAAACCCCATCTCTACTAAAAATACAAAATTAGCTGGGCATAGGGGCGCATGCCTGTAATCCCAGCTACTCAGGAGGCTGAGGCAGGAGAATCACTTGAGCCTGGGAGACAGAGGTTGCGGTGAGCCAAGATTGCGCCATTGCACCACAGCCTGGGCAACAAGAGCAAAACTCTGTCTCAAAAAAAAAAAAAAAAAAAAAAAAAAAAAAAATCCTCCCTTCTCTCTCCTGTTCCAAGAAGAGACAAATGACTTAATCACCAGACATAACTCTAGACTCTTATCAGCCCAGAGGTGGCACCAAGAGGAAGCTATACAACAAACGTTACTAAACAACACTTATTAGTTTGTTCCATTAGTTTCCCCATATATTTACCTCTCCAAATTTTGCTCTCTCAAAAACCTAAATCTCCTTTTCCTTTGTCTTGTCATTCTTCCACAAATGTATTGTTGTTTGTTAAAATAGTATCTAATCCCTGGGTTCTAACTACCCCTTTGAGTTATTCATTAGTGAGTTCCTCCCACATGTTTGCACACTACACACATAAATAAATTCTGTTTTCTTTTCTCCTGCTAATCTGTCTTTTGTCAGTTTATTTTGCAGGGCCCCAGTTACTGAACCTGGTAGGTCAGAGGAGAAAGGTTTTGTCCTCCCTTCCAACAAACAAATTCAGGTAATTTAGTGACAACCAAATATTTGCCCAAATTTTCCTCTATACATGTATATTACCCAATTTAATTCAATTTGTGAAAATAGATGGTATAAGTTACTCTAATTATCACAATACTGATCATAAGATGGTATGAGTCATCCCTTTTTTTTTTTTTTTTTTTTTTTGGAGACAGAGTCTTACTCTGTAGCCCCAGGCTGCAGTACAGTGGCATGATCTCAGCTCACGGCAACCTCCACCTCCCAGGTTCAAGCAATTCTCCTGCCTCAGACTCCTGAGTAGCTGGGACTACAAGCATACGCCGCCACACCTGGCTAATTTTTGGTATTTTTAGTAAAGACAGGGTTTCACTGTGTTGCCCAGGCTGGTCTCAAACTCCTGAGCTAAGGCAATCTGCCCACCTTGGCCTCCCAAGGTACTAGGATAATGTGTAAGTCATTCTTATTACCAGAACGCCATAAATAAGAAAAGGAATAAAGTATTAATAATAAAACGTCAAACTGAACATTTTCTATAATCAGGCTTAGCAATTTAATGTGAAAATCTATTTCACTTTTTTTATTTTTATTTTTATTTTTTTGAGATGGAATCTCACTCTGTCACCCACGCTGGAGTGCAGTGGTACAAACTTGGCTCAATGCAACTTCCACCTCCTGGGTTCAGCCAATTCTCCTGCCTCACCCTCCCCAGTAGCTGGGATTATAGGGATGTGCCACCATGCCCAGCTAATTTTTTTGTATTTTTAGTAGAGACAGGGTTTTACCATGTTAGCCAGGCTGGTCTTGAACTCCTGACCCAAGAGTTCCACCTGCCTCGGCCTCCCAAAGTGCTGGGATTACAGACATGAGCCACCATGCCTGACCCTATTTCACATTTTCAATTCAGTAATGTACAATTTAGTTTTTTCAAATTTTCATTACCAGACTTAATAAATAGCAACTTCTTGATTTTGTCCATTTATAATGCAAACATTTCTCTGGGAGAAATGACCTAACATGTTTTCTACAGAAGCAGAAATGAGAAAAGAAACTATTCTTTACCCTCCCTTTCTCCTCTCCCTACAAAAGAAAAGAAAAAAAAAAGAAAGAAAGAAAATAGAAAAAAGAAAGTAATTCTAATTCTTATATAAAATGTAATGAGGCTGGGCACCTTGACTCATACTGGTAATCCCAGCATTTTGGGAGGCTAAGGTGGATGGATTACTTGAGCCCAGGAGTTTGGGACCAGCCTGGGCAACATGGTAAAACTCCATCTGTACAAAAAATACAAAAATTAGCTGGGCGTGGTGGCATGCACCTGCAGTCGCAGCTACTTTGGGGGCTGAGGGTGGAGGATCACTTGAGCCTGGGAAGTGGAGGCTCCAGTGAGCCATGTTCATGTCACTGCACTCCATGCTGGGTGACAAAGTAGCATGTGACCCTGCCTCAAAAATAAAATCAAATTGAATCTAATGAGACACAAACATTTCTGAGTATTACTTTGAAAAAATCCGAAATTTAAGAATTCTTAGCCAAGTCTGATAAAAATCCTTCAAAATTTCTGTCTGACCATAGCTTCCTATTTTCCAGTTTTTTACTCCTTTATTCAGACCTTGTCACTTTCTACTTCGCACAGAGAGCTCCAATCTCACAGTTCTTCCGTCTTGATCTAATTTATCAGCAGTTTCCCTCCATATTCAGCCAAGATAGACCCAATGGATCTTCAATTCAACTATGCTCTTGACAGAATTTTCAGATGCTTTTTTTTTCACCCACAGATCAATCCAATTATCCATTGTATATGCTTCTACATGTAGCAACCAGTTGACTGCTGCCAGAATAAATGAATTATTTCCTACTGCAGCCACTTAAATGCCACTCAGAGATGCCTTTTGCCTGCTCCAGTCAGCTCACTCTCCTAATCACACTGTGAATGTCAAAATAACCTCCCTGCTTCTACTTGCCCTCCCACACACTCTGAAAAAAGACACTTCTACTGCTTAGAGAAAACAGTCCATCTCTCAGCTTCAAGGCCTCTGAGGCTACAGATTTACTTACACACTCTCCTAGATTTATGCTATCTTTCCTCTTGATGGGGGCCAATTCCCTTGTGAGTGCTCTGGATTCTTATCTTCTGTCTCCTAAAGGACCTGGCTCCAGCAATCAGTCACCATTGTCTTATCCCTCTCTCTTCTTCAGCATTTTTCTCTGTTAATTCCTTCCTCTATGTGTACACACATGTCCCATAATCTCTTATCTAACAAAAAATAATAATAAGCTAAAACAAAACATACAACAAACACCACCAATAAAATACTTGCTTAACCCAGGAAATTAATTTTAGCTTCTGTCCTGTCTCTCTCATTTTTTCTTCATACAAAACCTACTTATTTTAAATAATGCCTAATTATATCATCATAATTGAAATTGATTATCATTATTATTTAAATGAAAATAGAAGTGAATAGAAAAAATTTCACCCATAGGTAAATTACCAAGAAAAATAGCAGTTAATACTTTCCTACATTCATGTACAGTTTTTTTTGTTGCTGTTATCATTAAAATATTATAATAATAAAACAAGCAAATTCATATATTTTGATTTTTAAAAATAAAATCCACTTTTTAAAAATTAAAAGGTAGTAAGGATGGCCACAATGATGCAGTGAACTTCTCCTTCAATATACTTTCCTCCACTCTAAACACAAAATGACTAAAAATCCAATATTAAAAAAAGAAAATTAAAAAGTGTTATCCAGTCAATCATATCTAATAAGGGATTCATGTCAGAATATATAAGGATCACCTAAAATTCAACAACAACAACAACAACAAAAACTTGATTTTAAAATGGGCAATTGACTTGAATAGGCATTTACCCTAAGAAGACATACAAATAGCCAAAAGTACATGGAAAGTTGCTCAACATCACTGAACATTAGGGAAATGAAAATCAAAATCATAATAAGATATGTCATGTCCATTAAGATGGCTACTATTTATTTTTATTTTATTATTACTATTTTTTGAGACAGGGTCTCACTCCATTGCTCAGGGTGGAGTGCAGTAGTGTGATATCGGCTCATTGTAACCTCTGCCTCCTGGGCTCAGGCAGTCCTCCCACCTCAGCCTCCCAAGTAGCTGGGCTAAAAATTAGTAGATGGCTGAAAATTAGCCACCACACCTGGCTAATTTTTGTATTATTTTGTAGAGATAGGGTTTCACCATGTTGCCCAGGCTGGCCTTGAACTCCTGAGCTTAAGCAATCTGCCTGCCTCAGCCTCCCAAATTGCTGGGATTATAGGCATGAGCCTCCACAGCTGGCCAGATGGCTACTATAAAAACACACACACACACACACAAGTTGGATGCAGTGGCTCATGCTTGTAATCCCGGCACTTTGGGAGGCTGAGGCAGGCAGGTCACTTGAGGCCAGGAGTTCGAGGCCAGCCTGGCCAACATGGTGAAACCCCATCTCTAATATTTTGTACTAAAAATATTTTTACTAAAAATACAAAATATTAGCCAGGCATGGTGGTGGGCGCCTGTAATGCCAGCTATTCAGGAGGCTGAGGCAGGAGAATCGCCTGAACCCAGGAGGCTGAGGTTGCAGTGAGCTGAGATTGCACCATTGTACTCCAGCCTGGGCAAAAAGAGCAAAATTTCCATTAAAAAATTATATATATATGAGGATATAGAGAAATTGGAGCCCAGAACCCTTGTGCACTGTTAGTGGCAATGCAAAACGGTGCAACCACTGTGGAAAAATAGTATGGAGGTTCCTCAAAAAATTAAACATAGAATTACCACAAGATCCAGAAATTTTACTTTCGGTTTTATACCCAAAAGAATTTAAAGCAAGGGCTCCAAAAGATATTTGTATAAACAGATTCATATCAGCATGATTCACAATATCCAAAACAGTGCCACAACACAAATATCTATGAAAGCATACACAAACAAAATGTGTTATATTCATATCGTGGGATGTTATTCAGCTTTAAAATGAAAGGAAATTATCACATGTTACAATGTGGATCAACCCTGAAGATATTATACTAAGTGAAATAAACCATTCACGAAAGGACAAACACTATATGAGTCCATTATATGAAGTACTTAGGGGAGTCAAATTCATGGAAACAGAAAGTAGAATGATGTTGCCGGAGCTAGAGAGGTGCAGGGAATGGGGAGTTATTGATTAATGGGTACAGAGTTTCAGTTTTGCAAGATTAAAACAGTTCTGAAGATGAATGGTGGTAATGGTTGTAGAACAATGTGAATGTACTTAATGCCACTGAACTGAACACTTTAAAATGGCTAAAATGGTAAATGTTATGCTACTTGTATTTAATCATAATTTTTAAAGAAAACTAAAATTTAAAGAAACGATAAATACCTCTGTGACCACACAAAAAGAATAAAACAAAGCAAGGAACACAACTAAACTGGCTTTGTAGGGGAGATGGGGGAACCAAGGAACACAACTAAACTGACTTTGTGGGTGGGGGGAACCGGAAGTGATCCTAGAAGAAAAACAAAAAAAACAAACAAAACCCTGATATTCAAAAAAAAATAAATCTATCCTGTCAAATGTACATTAATACCAATATTTATAACACCTTGCAAAGTACTTAATAATAAATATTATCCTCACTTTACACATGAGAAAACAAATTAAAAGGTCTTAAGCAACTTGTCTAAAATCACACACTTAGAACCAGGATTCAGACAAAGATACGGTTTACTCCATTGCTTTTTTTTTTTTTTTTTTTGGTAACCCTATATGCAAATGTTTCTAGGATAGGGAAGATAACCATTCGTTCATTAACTGACCCTAAATTAATAATTATTTTATTAGAAGGATGAAAGGCCCTAGAAAAATAGCCTACATTACTCAATAAATATTTATTCAACACTTAGATTATCCCAGGCAACATTCTAGATTCTAAGACCGTAGCTGTGAATTGAGATGGGGATGGGATAAAGAGAAGAAGTGAAAGAAGAAGAGAAGAAAGAGGGAAGGGAGGAAGATGGATGGTCATGGTGTACCTAAGCTGGAAACCTTGATAAAAAGTCTATTGTGTGACTTCTGAAACATTCCGAAGAAGTTCCCATGCCAGCAACTACTTATGACCCTGACTGTGGCACCTTTCCCATATGATAAACTGTTCCTATCCTGTCTGTAGACCCACTCATCACCAATTTCCATGCCTTAGAACAAAAATCAAAGCTTCGGTGTAGTCTTTCTTTGGTTGTAATTCAAGGATTAAATCTTCTTTCATATATTACTATCTTAATAAGGCTCTATCAAAATGGAAAAGCCATTAAGAAAGACCCAAAGTAATGAAGTTATTAAAATAAAAAGAATGACAGATGTCAGCAAGATGCCTGACTAGAGATGCCTGACATTTTCCCCTACTACAAAAAAAGGACAAAGGCAATGAATGAACAGCTAAGATTTGACTGGAGTAATGAAGGGAGAGCACTGGAGTGTAGCAGGGAACTGGAGATGCACCTGGTTGTGATTGGAAGTTCAGGAGGACAGCAAGGATGCAACTGGCCTCTGCAGCCTCACCTCCCACCATGCTCCCTTCCTGACTGGATCTGCCTAGAGTCAGGAGGGAATTCCTGTTGTAGGGAAAAGGTAAGCAGAAGATTCCCACCAGCCCCCATTGCCACTACAAATACAATAGTCCTTATAACGTGAAAATCCCAGTCCTCACAAGCCCTGAGTCCAGTTTGGAGAGCTACCAAGAATTCATTCAGCCACTTTGCCCTGAATAAGGAGCACGAGGTGTGCACTCCCACCCCTACCTACCCTCTGTGAGCCAATCTGCTGTACAGAACACCATCTTGAGGCCAGAGACACCTCTGGAGAGTGTCTTGCCCTGGGGGCCAGTAGCCACTGCACCTCTCCAGCAGTGGGGCTCCATCTTCATTATTCCAAGTCCACACAGGTTGCTGAATGCCACAACCCCAGCTGCAGGGAAACCAACCACCATCACTGCACTTCTAGCCAGAGTAACAGTTTGCCAGTCCTCCCTGGGGCAAACCCACCCTCAGCCAGCCACACGACTGTGCACCCTTCCCCAAGAGGAAAAGATTCCCAAGCCTCTGAGCAGCCGATGTGCCCCCAGGCCAGTGGAGTGACTATGTGCCCATGCCAGGACCTGAGAAACAGCCCCACAGTGCCCCCACCTCCAATAGACATGTTCTTGGCTTACCCAACAGCCTGTGCCCCCAATAAGAGTCTGACAAACATCCCTGTAAGCTGCCCCTGGTAGGCACAACCCCTCAGCTGACTGAGCAGCCTTGCACTAGCATCACAGACCTGAGAAACTACCCCATGGGCTTCTCCAGCTTATATGCCCCCAGGTCAGCTGAGCAGGTGTATATTCACTTCCCAGGCCTGAGGAATAACCCCATGGCCCATCCCCAGAAGATATGCCCCCAGGACAACTGAGCAGCTGTGAACCCATGTCCCAAGCCAGAGAAACAGCCCCATGGGCCACGTTGGTAGGTATGCCCCCCGGGCCAATTGAGCAGCACTGTGTTTCATAGGCCCATGTCTCAGGCCTGTGAAACAGCCTTCTGGGCTACCTCCCACAGAATTACCCCCAGACCAGTCAAGCAGCTGTGCAGCTGTTCCTAGGGCTGAAAAACAGCCCCGTGGGTTGCCCCCAGGAGACATGTCACCAGACCTGCCAAGCAGCTGTGCGACCACATCCCAGGCCCGAGAACCAGCCCTGTGAGCTGCTCTTAGCAAGAACATCCTCAGGCTAGCCAAGCAATTGTATGTTCATGTTCCTGGCTAGAGTAACAGCCCTGTGGCCCCAACACCACCAAGCAAAATCCCAATCTGGCTGATCCATTGTGGGCATACAGGCACCCCTAACCTGAGAAACAGCCTGGCAAGCCATGTCAGCAAAGTTGCACCACTATCACCACAAATTATCTCAGTTTAGGCCATGGAGAAACTCACAAGTGTCATCAGTGTAGATTATAGCTGAAGAAACTACATGGAGACTACACTGCTATGTCCCTCTAGAACCAAAGCCAACACACCCCATTAAGTATTTCCCTGTGAAATCTTCCATAAAATTGGAAGACGTGACTTTCCTACCAGATGCATAGAAAATCAACAGAGGGACATATCAACCATGAAAAAGTAAAGAAACGTGACCTCAAAGGGAAAGCAGTAATTCTCCAACAACAGACTCCAATCATAAGGAAATATAAGAAATTCCAGAAAAAGAATTCAAACCCTAATAATCTTAAGGAAGCTCAGTGAAATAAAAGAGAATACAAATAGACAAAACAATGAAATCAGAAAAATGATTTGAATGAGAAATTCAACAAAGAAATAAATATCGTAAAAAAGAACAAAAAAGAAATTCTAGAGCCAAATAATTCAATGAACAAAAGTTTAAAAACCAATTGAGAGCTTCAACAACAGACTAGACCAAGCAGAAGAAAGAATTTGAGAACTTGAAGATAGGTCTTTTGAAATAACACAGGCATACAAAATAATAAAGAATGAAGAAAATCTACAGGATTTATGGAACGCCATTAATCAAACAAATATTTGGCATTCCAGAAGGAGAAGACAAGGAAAAACGTAAGAACAATATATTTAATGAAATGATAACAAAAACCTTTGCAAGGCTTGGGAAAGAGATGGATATGCAATTCCAGGAAGCCCAAAGAAACCGAAATAGATTCAACATAAACAGTTCCTTCATGAGCCAAATTCGAGTCAAATTGTTGAAAGTCAAAGATAAAGAAATAGTTTTAAAAGCACCAAGAAAAAAGTGTCAAGTCACATACTAAAAAATTCCCATTAGACTAACAGTGGATTTCTCAGCAAAAAACTTACAGGCCAGGAGAGAATGAGATGATATTAATATATTCAAAATACTGAAAAAAAAAAAGCTGCCAGTCAGGAATATTTTACCCAGCAAAGGCATCCTTTAGAAATGACAGAAAAATAAACTTTTTCACAGACAAGGCATAACTAAGGGAATTCACCACCACTAGATTGGCCTTGCAATAAATGCTCAAGAGAACCTTACCTCTGAAAGTGAAAAGATGATAACCACCATAATGAAAACCTGCGAAACTATAAAACTCACTGGTAGAGCTGATAAACAAAGGAGAAGGAGAAACGAATCAACCTTATTGTTACAGAAAACCACCCAACCAAAAAAAAAGTAAATAATCAGAGAGGAAGTAGGGAACAAAGGATATACAAAACAACCAGAAAACAACAAATAAAATGACAGAAATAAGTCCTATCAACAACAATCTTGACTATAAGCAGATTAAATTCCCCACTTAAAAACTGTAGACTGGCTGAATAGATTTTTTTAAAAAGACCCAAATATATGCTACCTACAAGAAATTCAACTCACCTATAAAGACACACATAGTCTGAAAGTGAAGAGATGGAAAAAGATATTTCATGCAAATGGCAACCAAAAGCAAGCAGGAGTAGCTATACTTACATCACGCAAAACAGACTTCAAATTAAAAGCTGTAAAAACAGACAAAGAAGGATATTATATATTAATTAAAGGATCACTTCAGGAAGAAAATATAACAATTGTAGATATATGTGCACTCACCACCAGAACATTTAGATTTATAAAGCAAATATCATTAGATCTTAACGAAAGATAGACCCCAATTCAATAATAGTTGAGGATGTCAACTCTCCAATTTTCTCTCAGAAAATCAACAAAGAAACATCAAATTTAAACTGTACCATTGACCAAATGGACCTAACAAACATTTACAAAACATTTCACCCAACAGCTGCAAAATACACTTTTTTTTTCATTAGAACATGCAACATTCTTCAGGATTGATCATATATTAGGACAGGCAGACACATTCTGAGACAAGTCTCAGAAAATTTTAAAAATCCAAATCATATCAAGTATCTTATCTGGCTACAATGAAGTAAAACTAGACATTGGTAACAAGAGGAACATTTGAAACTATACAAATACATGGAAACTAAACAACATGCTCCTGAACAACCAAAGAGTAAAGTAAGAAATTAAGAATAAAAATTTAAAATTTCTTGAAACAAATGAAAATAGAAACACAACATACCAAAAGCTATGGGGCTCACAGAAAAAGCAGTATTAAGAGGCAAGTTTGTAGCAATAAAGGCCTACATCAAAAAACTAGAAAGATTTCAAATAAATAACCTAATAATACACCTCAAGGAACTAGAAAAGCAAGGACAAACCAAACTCAAAATTAATAGAAAGAAATAATAAGGATCAAAGCAGAAATAAACAAAATTGAGAATAACAAAAATAAAAAAATTAAAAAGTTTAATGAAACAAAAAGTTGGCTTTTTGGAAAGATAAACAAAATTGACAAACCATTAGCTAGACTAAGAAAAAAAGAGAGAAGACTCAAATAAATAAAATTAGAAATGAAGAAGGAGACATGACAATGGATATTACAGAAAAAGAAAAGATTGTCAGAGGCTGGGCATGGTGGCTCACACCTGTAATCCCAGCACTTTGGGAGGCTGAGGTGGTTGGATCACGAGGTCAGGAGCTCAAGACCAGCCTGGCCAACATAGTGAAGCCCCATCTCTACTAAAAATACAGAAAATTAGTCAAGCGTAGTGGCAGATGCCTATAATCCCAGCTACTCAGGAGGCTGAGGCGGGAGAATCACTTGAATCTAGCAGGCAGAGGTTGCAGTGAGCTGAGATCTTGCCATTGCACTCCAGCCCAAGCAACAGTGTGAGACTCCATCTCACAAAAAAAAAAGAAAGACAGAAAAGAAAAAAAGGTCATCAGAGACTACAATGAACAACTATACACTAATAAATAAATTTGAAAACCTAGAAAAAAATGGATAAATTCCTGGATACATACAATCTACCAAGATCGAACCAAGAAGAAAGAGAAAACCTAAACAGACTAATAACAAGTAACAAGAATGAATCAGTAATAAAAATCTTCCAAAAAAAAAAAAAAGTTCAGGCATGGTGGCTCATGCCCGTAATCCCAGCACTTTGGAAGACTGAGGCAGGCAGATCACAAGGTCAGGAGATCAAGACCAGCCTGACCAACATGGTGAAATCCTGTCTCTACTAAAAATATAGAAATTAGCTGGGTGTGGTGGCATGTGCCTGTAATCCCAGCTACTCAGGAGGTTGAGGCAGAAGAATCACTTGAATCTGGGAGATGGAGGTTACAGTGAGCTGAGATCATACCACTGCACTCCAGCCTGGGCGACAGAACGAGGCTCTGTCTCAAAAAAAAAAAAAAAAAAAAAATTCAGGACCAGATGCCCTCACCGCTATATTCTGCCAAACCTTTAAAGAATAATACCAGTTATTCTCAAACCATTTCCAAAAATTGAAACAGAGGGAATTCTTTCTAACTCATTCTACAAAGCCAGCATAACTTTGGTACCAAAACCAGACAAGAACACAACAAAAATAGAAAACTATAAGCCAATATCCCTGATGAATATAAACATAAAAATCCTCAACAAAATACTAGCAAACTGAATCCAACAACACATCAAAAAGATAAACACATTATGAGCAAATGAGATTTATCCTAAGAATACAAGGATGGTTTAATGTATATAAATCAATAAATATTATACATCATATTGAATGAAGGAGAAAAAACATAACTCAATAGATACTGAAAAAAATTGATAAAATTCAATATTCCTTCATGATAAAACTGCTTAATAAATTAGCTATAGAAAAAAAGCATCTCAACATAATAAAGGTTATATATGACAAACCCACAGCTAACACCTTACAGAGTGGAAAAAAGTTGAAAACTTTTCCTCTAAGAACTGGAACAAAACAAGGTTGTCCATGCATACCACTCTTATTCAACATAGTACTGGAAGTCTTAGCCAGAGCAGTTAGGCAATAGAAGGAAATATAGGGCATCCAAATTGAAAAGACAGAAGTCAAATTGTCCCTGTTTATATATGATATGACCTTATATATAGAAAAACTAGAAGATTGATTCTACAAAAAAACTCTTAGAACTGGTAAACAAATTCAGTAAAGTTGTGGGATACAGAATTAATATACAAAAATCATTTATTTTCAGAAACAACAAACTATCTGGGAAAAAAAAAAACTGGAGGGCAATCCCATTTACAATAGAGACCAAAAATAAAATAAAATAAAATAAAGTACCTAGGAATAAATCTAACCAAGGAAGTTAAAGATCTCTACAAGAAAAACCATAAAACACTGATGAAAGAAACTGAAGAAGATACAAATGAAAAAGACAAGCCATGCACACAGACCAGAAAAATTAATATTGTTAAAATGACAATACTTCCCAAAACAATCTACAAATTTAACACAATTCCTATGAAAACACCGATGACATTCTTTACAGAAAAAAAAAAAATCTAAAATTTGTATGGGACCAAAAAAGAGCCAAAGTTTCTAAAATAATCCTGCACAAAAAAAGAGCACGGCTGAAAGTATCATAGTACCAGATCTCAAAATATACTACAAAGATAGAATAATCAAAACAACATGATATAAAAACAAATATATAGACCAATGGAATAAAATTAAGACCCCAGAAATTGATCCACATATCTACAGTCAACTGATTTTTGACAAAGATGCCAGTAACACTCATTGGGGAAAGCACAGTCTCTTCAATAAATGATCCTGGAAAAACTGTATATCTGTATGAAGAAGCATAAAACTAAACCTCCACCTCTTATCCTATACAAAAATCAATTAAAAATGGATCAAAGACCTAAATGTAAGACCCAAGACAATAAAACAAGTAGAAGAAAACATAGGGGAAATACTTCAGGACATTAGTCTGATAAAAGATTTTATAAATAAGACCTCAAAGCACAGACAACAAAAGCAAAACTAAACAAGTGAGATTATATCAAACTAAATAGCTTCTGCACAGCAAAGGAAACAATCAGCAGAGTGAAAAGACAACTCCCAGAATGGGAGAAAATATTTGCAAACTATTCATTCATCAGGCAATTCATATTCAGAATATATAAGGAACTAAAAAATAACAAATACTGGCAAGAATGTGGAGAAAAGGGAACTCATATACTATTAGTGGGAATATAAACTAGTATAACCGCTATGGAGAACAGTACAGAGTTTCCCCAAAAAACTACAAATGTAACTGACATATGATCTGGCAATCCCACTGCTGGGAATGTATCCAAAGAAAAGGAAGTCATTACATCAAAGAGACACCTGAACCCCCATGTTTATTACAACACTATTCATAATAACCAAGATAAGGAATTGACCTAGGTGTCCAACAACAGATAAATTGATAAAGAAAATGTGGTATATGGCCGGGCCCGGTGGCTCATGCCTGTAATCCCAGCACTTTGGGAGGCTGAGGTGGGTGGATCACTTGAGGTCAGAAGTTCAAGATCAGCCTGGCCAACACGGCAAAACCCTGTCTCTACTAAAAATACAAAAATTAGTCAGGCGTGGTGGCAGGCGCCTGCAATCCCAGCTACTTGGGAGGCTGAGGCAGGAGAATTGCTTGAATCCCAGAGGTGGAGGTTGCAGTGAGCCGAGATCAAGCCACTGCACCCCAGCCTGGGTGACACAGCGAGACTCTGTCTCAAGAAAAAAAAAAAGAAGAAGAAGAAAGAAATAAAGAAAATGTGATATAGATACACAATGGAGTACTAGTTAGCCACAAAAAGAAATCCTGTCATTCATGGCAACATGGATGGAAGTGGAAAACGTTGCGTTAAGTGAAATAAGCCAGAAACAGAAAGGTGTTTAACTTTCATATGTGGAAGCTAAAACAAAGTTGATCTCATAGAGGTAAAAAGTAGAACAGAAGATACTGGAGACTGGGAAGTGTAGGAGGAAGAGAAGGAGAGGGAGAGACTTGTTAAAGGATACAAAATTGCAGCTAGATAGGAAGAATAAATTCTATTGTTCTATATCACTGCAGGATGACTAAAGTTAACAATAATATATTACAGTTTCAAATAGCTAAAAGGAGGATGTTAAATGTTCCAACACAAAAATATGATAAATGTTTGAGATGATGGATGCTAATTACCTTGATCTGATCACTGTACATTATATGTATCAAAACATCACTGTGTACCCCCATGAATATTAACAATTGTTACTTGTCAATTTGAAAAATGTGTAAAGAATGCACTAATGTTAAAAAATAGGCTGGGCACAGTGGCTCATGCCTGTAATCCCAGCAATTTGGAAGGCTGAGGCGGGCGGATCACCTAAGGTCAGGAGTTTGAGACCAGCCTGACCAACACAGAGAAACTCCATCTCTACTAAAGATACAAAAATTAGCTGGGTGTGGTGGTGCACGCCTGTAATCCCAGCTACTCGGGAGGCTGAGGCAGAAGAATCGCTTGAACCCAGGAGATGGAGGTTGTGGTAAGCCAAGATTGCACCATTGCACTCCATCCTGGGCAACAAGAGCAAAACTCCATCTCAATAAATAGTAATAATAAAATTAAATAAAATTAAAAATTAAAAATAAGTAAAAAGAGGAGCAATGGAACAAATATTTAGGGAATGAGATGCTTTGAGCCCCTAAATCACTCCAGGTGGATAGTACCCTAATCTTGATTTAAATGTTACTGCTTATAACAGAAGCGCTCATTCTAGCTAGGCATGGTGGCTCATGCCTGTAATCCCAGCACTTTGGGAGGATGAGGTGTGGGGATTCCTTGGGATCAGGAGTTCAATACCAACCTGGGCAACATAGCGAGACCATGTCTTTGAAAAAAATTTTTTTTTAATTAGCCAGGCATGGTGGCACTTGCCTGTAGTCCCAGCTACTCAGGAGGCCGAGGTGGGATGATTGCTTGAGCCCAGGAGGTCAAAGCTGCAGTAAGCCATGATTGCGCCACTGCACTCCAGCCTAGGTGACACAGTGAGACCTAGTCTCAAAAACAAAACAAAACAAAACTTCATTCTGCCTTTTAATTAAAGGGATAAAGTGAGGAAAGAAGTGGTTTTTTTTATTTACTATGTACAGGAGGATTCAATTCAGATCAGTTCAATTTAACAAATATTTGTTGAGCCCTACTCTATATCACACATTATTAGGTACAGAAAATATGTATAAAATGTCTGTCTTCAGGAAGTTCAAAGTCTGCAGAGAAAGACTAGTAAACCAAAATTTTATGAGACCATAATGAAACACCATTACACATCCACCAGAATGTCTACAATTTAAAACTCACACAATACCAAATATTGATGAAGATATGAAGCAACACATTTTTGGTGGGAGTGTAAATGGTATAATCATTTTGGGGAAAAGTCCAGCAGCTTTTTTAAAAACAAAACTAAATGTAAGTATTCTATGACCCAAAAATATCAGTCCTAGAATTGAGTGTGAGTGTGTGTGTGTGTGTGTGTGTGTATCAACAAAAAGACCTTCACAGGAATATTCATAGTAGCTTTATCCAAAATAGCCAGAAACTGGAAACAGCCCAGGTGTGCTTCAACTGAAGAATGGATTTTTAGAATTTAGTGTATCTACAATGGAATATTACTTGGTAATTTAAGGACTTTTAAAAAATAATGACCCTGCCAGGCGCGGTGGCTCACACCTGTAATCCTAGCACTCTGGGCGGCCAAGGCGGGCAGATCACCTGAGGTCAGGAGTTCAAGACTAGCCTGGCCAACATAGTGAAACCCTGTCTCTACTAAAAATACAAAAATTAGCCAGGTGTGGTGGCGCACGCCTGTATTCCCAGCTACTCAGGAGGCTGAGGCAGGAGAATCACTTGAACCTGGGAGGCAGAGGTTGCAGTGAGCCAAGATTGGGCCACTGCACTCCAGCCTGGGCAACAGAGTAAGAATATGTCACAAAATACCACTAATAATAATGATGATCCTGTCTCTACTAAAAAAACATAAAAAATTAGCCAGGGGTTGTGATGCATACCAGTAGTCCTAGCTACTCGAAAGGTTGAGGCAGGAGAATTCCTTGAGCTCAGGAGTTCAAGGCTGTAGTGAGCTATGACTGCACCACTGCACCCCAGCCTGGGTGACAGAGTGAGATCCTGAATCTAAAAACAAACAAAAAAAATTACTGATACATACGACCTATGTATCTCAAAAACATTATGCTGAGTAAAAGAAGTCTTACATGAAAGAGAATATACTGTACAGTTCAATTTATATAAAGTTCTATAACAGGCAAAACTAGTTGGAAGAAAATTGGAATAGTCATTGCCTCTAGCGGAGAAGATTTCCTGGAAAGGGGCTTGAGTACAGTTTTCAGGGTCAGGGTAATATTCTATATCTTGACAGGTGTGTAGGTTACTCACATGGATGATTTAGTGAATCTCATGGTACACTTAAGATTTGTGCATTTCACACTTCATTGTACATAAATTTAACATGAAATTTAAAAATAAGAATTACAAACAAATATAGAACTCTATATGTTATGTAGGAACTCCGCGTGATATGTATTCTGAACTATTTGGAAAAAAGTATATTGATATCTGCAACTTACTTTGAAAAGCATTTTTCTGAAAACATGGATTGATGGATAGAGAGAGATTTGACAAAGCACAATAAAACATTAATTGTATGATCACTGCAAAATTCTTTCAACTTTTCTGTCTGCTTGAAAATTTTCATAATACAATGTTGAAGAAAATTATATGAGAGTATAAAAGATATTTAAGGCTCAGAGGTACAGAGAAGACCGTTCACTCTAGCTTTGGAGGAAAGTGGGGAGACGTCAGAGACAAGTCAATGAAATGGTGATGTCTGAGTTGTGTTCTGAATGAACAGGCTTTCACCAGGAAGTCAAATAAGTTGGTGAATAAGGTGTTTTAGTAGCTACAAGTAGTCTAATCTTGAAGGACATGGGTATATAGGTAAGAGTTACCAGAGATGGACATAATGTGATAAGCAGAGGTCAAATCATAGAGTTGTCTGTGCCATTCTAAAGTTTTATCCTATTAGTGATGGAGGGTTATTGTAAAACAGGCTATGGCGTGGTCTGCTTTGCACGTTAGAAAGGTAATGCTGAAAACACTATGAAAGAGAAATTTTCAACCCCAAGCCTGGAGGAGGAAAAACCAGGACGAAGACCATTGCAATAGACCAGATAAGGGGTATTAGTGGCTTGATTTAGGGCAGTGGAAGTGCAGGTGATGAGAAGACATTGGACTTGAAAACTGTTTAAGAGCTAAGGTTGACAGGAGATAAAATTGACAAAGCTAGTGATGGAGTGGACATGTGGAGTGAGAGAAAAAGGAAGAGTTGAGGATGATTCTCATGGTTCTGAGTAAACGACTATAGAATCTAAAGGTGGGGGGCAAGTTTTAGGTGAGTATGCAATTTGGGAAATGTTTGTTTTTTAATGCCTATATGGAATGTCCAGGTACACCTGTTTATGAGGCTATTAGATATATAACCTTGGCCTTAGTAGGGAAGTCAGTATTGGGTTGATTGATATTATTTGCTTTTTATTATCTATTCACACTGTAGTTCATTTCAAAGATGATCTGGGACATAACAACCAATGTATAGTGTCAGGTTCACGACTATGCCAATTGTCATGTTGAGGTCCAAAGGGAGTGGGTAGATGAGGAGAAAGAACACTCAGGGAGCCTTAAGCAGGTGAAAGATTATTTTATTCAACAGCAGCTCTCATCAACAGCTTTCTCATCAGCAGCTTACCTATACTGTCTCTCTTACACTGTCCTTCCTGTCTCGGCTGCTTGCTCTGAACTGCTCCCACACACACAGCTGTATAACCGGCTCTCCCCTGCCTTCACAGTCAGCAGCTTAGCTCTTTCTCTGTTTCCCTGGTTATGAAAGACAAGACAAGCCATGACCTGGCTCCCCTCTGTTCATCCACAAGACAAGACAGCTCTGGTTCTCTCTCTCTTTCTCTGGGCACCAGCACAAGAGCCATGTTGAGCCATGCCTAAGAGCTAAGCCCCATGCACAGTGTCAGCAGGGCAGTTATACCTTTTATAGACAACAGCAGCTCCAAGCCGAGAATGAACTTACACAAACAGGTTATATAACAAATGGAGTATGAGCCTGCACCCTAAACTCACTGAATCATGCAGGCCTGGATGTCTGCCTCGGCCTAACCTTGACCAAAGAACATCCATATACCTTACATATAGTTAAAGCTACCAAATTGGGTGAGATCTGGACTATTACTAGCCCCTTACACATGGCAAAGGGAAAAATCAATCATTATGTTCTACAGCAACACTCACATAGTGTGTGTGTTTCCCCATGAGGATACAGTGTACCTCTATCTATGAAGTAGTAGAAAGAACACTCAACAAGGAGTTGGGATACATGGTTTCTGGTTCCAGCTCCTACATTACAGTGTGACCCTAGGCAACTCACTTAAGCTCTCAGAGGCCTCTGATGTGAAAAGGCTGGATTGTTTGATCTCTATGGTTCCTTCCAGCACTGGAATGGGAATTCCCTTTGAACCGTATTTCCTGATTCATTATCCAGCCCTTTTCCTCTCTTCGGTGACCTCCAGTTGGCCTCCAAGGTGCCAATTAGCAGTTCAACTTGAGAAGGAGAAAAGGGAACATAAAAAGTGTTTGCTCTATGCTGGCTATTATGACAAGAAAATATAAAAATGGGAAAATCTAACATTATTAAAGTTGTTTGGACCTGGAGGTTTTGGTTCATACAGATTCACTCTCAGAGAAGATCACAGACAATGTAAATTCAGCTACACTCCAAGAAAGACCATTTCAACTAGGCTTATTTAAAGGTAAATTGGGATGTCCCTGTGCTTCAGTCTTCCCATGCATTTCTATAGAAATCTTCTAGTTAAAATTATAACATTCTAATTATAACAAAAAGTGTTCAGCCAACTGCATAGTTTAATTTTCAGAAAAACAAATAAATACAACCAAACACAAAGCTTTCTTGCTCAATGTAATTAATGATCCAATGACCTAAAAGGGAAAGATTAAGCTTCCCGGAACAATAAAAATACATGTATCTGAGCAAAATTTGGGGGAAATTCCTAGTACGGTCAGCTCACTATGTTCAACTTACTTTAAGTTCAAGCCATGGCAAACTTCACAGAATGCTACAAACGACCTTTCCTCTGATTTGGGGAATACTTTTTCAATGGTGTGCAATGCTCGTTCCCCTCTTCTCTGTATGGAAAGTGCTTGCATCCAGTGTTCTCAAACTTGGGTGATGTGTATCATAATCTCACAGTGGGCATGTTAAAAAACAACAATAACAACACCAGATGACTGGTCCCTACCCTCAGTTTGTGATTCATTAAGTCAGGAAAGGGCCCAACAAATGGCATTTCTAACATGTTCTCAGGGGATGCAGATGCTGCTGGCCAGGAACCACACTGTAGGAACCACCGGTCCTATGCCTACTTCTATTTCAAAAACTCATCTCAAACCCCACTCCCTGAGTGAAGATGGGGTAGAGAAGGGAGGGTATCCCCTGTTCCTTCTCCCAAAATGCTATCAATAGTTCCACAGCATGGCTGTTTTACATCTCTGGTCCCAATCTGCTCACCAGATCTGTTTCTACCCCACCTCCACCCCACTCCTTTGCAACTTACTCGAAAGGGAGGCCCAAATCTTATTCCTACTTTTATGTTTATCAGTATCTACAACAGTGTCCATTCCCACCAGATACTTAATAAATGGACACCCCCGCACACACAATACACAAATGAATATAAAAATGACTATGAAAGCACTTTTAAAGTCAAAGTGCTATGAAAAACATGTTGCAAATGAATCTGCAATCTAGTTACAATACAGATTTGTTTGTTTTTTGAAATGGAGTCTCACTCTCACCCAGGCTGGAGTGTTGTGGTACAATCTCAGCTCTCTGCAACCTCTGCTCCCAGGCCGTAGCAGTTCTCCTGCCTTAGCCTCCTGAGTAGCTAGGATTATGGGCACCCACAACCACACCTGGCTAATTTTTGTATTTTTTTTAGTAGAGTCGGGGTTTCACCATGTTGGCGAGCCTGCTCTCGAACTCCTGACCTCAAGCAATCTGCCCACCTCAGCCTCCCAAAGTTCTGGGATTACAGGTATGGGCCACTTCACACCACCTTAAAATGGAGATTTTGATTCAGCAAGTCTAAGGTGGGGCCTGAGAGTTCGTATTTTTAATAAGCTGTAGGTGAGGCTAACACTGTCTATGACCCATACTCTAAGTTGCAAGGTTTTATATTGGTGGTTCCCAGTTTTGACTGTACATTAGAACTGACCCATGGATCTTTGATAATATAGAGTCAGATCCACTTCCCAGACAAATTAAATCAGAATCTGTGAGTGTGAGACCCAGACATCAGTATTTTTTAAATATTCCTCAGTAATTCTAATGCACAGCCAGGGCTGAGAATAGTTGATCTGTAAGCAATCACACATGATATATTCAAATTACCTTAAAATCTAAATTATGTGTTCCAAACATGAGAGTTTTCTCTTATTTATGATTGCATTAATGTTGATTATACCAAATATATCATTTTATTCTCTTTAAATCACTTACTTATTGTAAAATAATGTCTTTACCTAGCATTATCTAAACAGCCAGAAAAGAAACTTCTAACAGCTTTTAAAATAAAGCTTTACTTAGTATTTACTTAAAGTTTACTTAATATTTACTTGAGGTTTCTCAAATTACTACCATCTTTAAAAAAAAAAACAAAAAAAAAACAGTAACTGTTTTAGACAATGATAATTATGATATATATTTTTCTTAGAAATAGGGCAAGGTACCTCCCAAAGAAAGTGCCCTCAACATTAAGGATGCCAAGTGTCAGATGTCACAGCATGTGGTCCTAAAAAGCTGGCTTCCAGAGTGCTTCATTGTTTTTTGTTTGTTTGTTTGTTTGTTTGTTTGTTTGTTTGAGACAGAATTTCACTCTTGTTGCCCAGACTGGAGTGCAATGGTGTGATCTCGGCTCCCTGCAACCTCCGCCTCCCAAGTTCAAGCAATTCTCCTGCCTCAGCCTCCTGAAAGTAGCTGGGATTACAGGTGCCCCCCACCATGCCCAGCTAATTTTTGTATTTTTAGTAGAGATGGGGTTTCACCATGTTGGCCGTGCTTGTCTCGAACTCCTGACCTCAGGTAATCCACCCACCCCAGCCTCCCAAAGTGCTGGGATTACAGGTGTGAACCACCGTGCCCAGCCTCCATTGTTTTTATAGTCTGTCTTAAAGAAGCAGAGTCAGGAAACTTTAAAAAAATCTATTTTAAGAAAAATTATCAAATAAAAATCCATAGCTACACAGAAGATAGTGTTCTTTCAAACAAAACAAAGATCTTAATAGCATACCTTTAACTTTTAAATCACCAGAGTTCCTATAAAATATAATCCAATCTTCTACTCAATTTCTACCAACTCTTCACAAAGACATCTGTGCCATAATGTAAGGAATGTTTATAGGGTTAACTTTGATCTTGGTGTCTAAAAAAGCTGCCCAGATAATACAAAACTTTCTAGACATTGAGTGATCTGTTTTAACATTGTACTAGAAATGGGCTACAAAATCCATTTCAGTTCCCTGAATCCTGGGTTTCAGTGAGCAGATGCTGGAGTCTCCTCTTGCCAGAATGTGCATTAAAATATCTTATACAGTACTAGGAAGAGGTACTCAGCCAACACTGCCAACTCTAGTGTTGCTGCAGCTGAGTCTCAGAATGATAAAGAGAAGCTCAGTTATGCATTTGGTCAAACCAAAGCTGAGTGCAGGAACTAGGTAAACCTCTCTCAAGCCTCTTACTCTTTAAGAATAAAATATTGAAATAAAAACCTTCAGAAGACTAATAGTTAAAATTCTTCATTAGGTAAAACTATTATGATGTCCCTTTTCTGGTAATCTTAAATTTCCAGGCAATTGTAATTGTCAAAGAGATTTTTGAAACAGCATGATTTGTATACATGTTAAAAAAAAAAGATGAAAATGTGCCAAATTCAATAAATTGTGCTATTGTGAAATAACCATCTGACAGAAAGGAGAAGTGCCAGGAATTGGCCAAAGGGTTCTCTACACATAAATTTTCTAATGGACTGAAGTTTGTATTCTTATGGCTGAACTGAAAACACAAAAATGCTTTGTACATATTAAGGAAAAGCATTATTAAACCTAAGATCCAGCTTTTATTCCCCTCTAATTAACTGAGCACCTTGAAGTCTGGTTTCCAGTTTTATCCCTTTTCTGAAACTTTTCTAAGATTAGCAATGGCATCCCACAGAAAAGAGAGAGGTGCCAGAAATCTGGAGAATATCTTTTCCCCCACTGATTTTCAACAAAGGGAAGAATATAATTTATGTAAAACAAAACGGGTGGCAAGTAAATCCACCATTGATTCTAGGAAAATCTCTAGAATTAATTATTTTAAATATATTAAACACTTAGAAAATTGTGACCACAAGAAATTGCATTGAATTCAAGAAAACTCATGACAAACATTTTTTCCTAAGATTCATAATATAAAAATCTCAGAACTGCTATAGGTATTAAAAATCTGCATTTCAGCAGTCATGATGTCCTTATGGACAAGATGAATAAATTGACTGCTCAAAAGTACACATAGAACCAAACCCAAAGAATGCTGAGTTATGAGTCAAAGTCACCCCAGAGAGAGATTGCCAAAAGCATTCCCCAGAGCACCATTCTTGTCCCTAACTACTTCAAGCTCTTACTGACAACTTGAATGAGGGTATTTGTGGCCCAATGATCAAATTTTCAGACAATTTGAAGGTGGAAAATACCATTAATGGTAAATGACTGAATTATATCACAAAAGGTCGTACCTGTCCGCACCAACTGGTTAGATTTGGCGTATCTAACCAGATTGAATTTAACAGAATAACATAAAGTACTACCCGACACTGGGTAGTTTACAAAGGAAAGAGGTTTAATTGGCTCAGTTCCACAGGGCTTGGAAGGCCTCAGGAAATTTACAGTCACAGTGGAAGGGGAAGCAAACATGTCCTTCTTCTCATGGCAGCAGGAAGAAGTGCCAAGCAAAAGGGGAAAAGGCCCTTATAAAACCATCAGATCTCATGAGAATTCACTCACTATCATGAGAACAACAGACGTAACCACCCCCATGATTCAATTACCACACATCTGGTTCCTCCTACAACACATGGGGATTATGGGAACTACAATTCAAGGTGAGATTTGGGTGGGAACACAGCCAAACCATATCATCCAAGGTATATATATCACATTTTATTTATCCACTTATTGATTGATGGCATTTGGGCTGGTTCCATATTTTTGCAATTGAGAATTGTGCCGCTATGAAATGCATGTGCAAGTATCTTTTTTGCATGATGACTTTTCTTCCTCTGTGTAGATACAGAGGAGGGGGATTACTGGATCAAATGGTAGATATGCTTCCAGTTCTTTAAGGAATCTCCACAGTTTTCCATAGTGGTAATACTAGTTTACATACCCACCAACAGTGTAAAAATGTTCCCTTTACACCACATCCACACCAACATCTATTATTTTTGGTTTTTTGATTATGACCATTCTTGCAGGAGTAAGGTGACATCGCATTATGGTTTTGATTTGCATTTACCTATTAATTAGTGATGTTAAGCAGTTTTTCATATGTTTATTGGCCATTTGTATGTCTTCTTTTGAGAATTATCTATTCATGTTCTTTGCCCACTTTTTGATGTGATTGTTTTGTGTTTGCTGATTTGTTTGAATTCCTTGTAGATTCTGGAGATTAGTGTTTTGTTGGGTGTCTAGATTGTGATGATTTTCTCCTACTCTGGGTTGTCTGTTTACTTTGCTGATTATTTCTTTTGCTGTGCAAAAGTTTTTATGTTTAATTAAGTCCCGTCTATTTATCTTTGTTTTTGTTGTGTTTGCTTTTGGGTTCTCGCTTGTGCAATCTTTGCCTAAGCAAGTATCCAGAAGGGTGTTTCCAATGTCTTCTTCTAGAATTTTTATGGATTCAGGACTTAGATTTAAGTCTTTAATCCATCTTGAGGTGATGTTTGTATAAGGTGAAAGATGAGGATCCAGTTTCATTCTTCTACATGTGACTTGCAAATTACCCCAGCATCATGATTGAATAGGGTGTCTTTTCCCTGTTTTATGTCTTTGCCTCCTTTGTCAAAGATTGGTTCAATGTAAGTATTTGGCTTTATTTATGGGTTCTCTATTCTGTTCCATTGGTCTATATGCCTGTTTTTATACCGGTACTATGCTGTTTTGGAGACTGTGGCTTTATAGCTTAGTTGGAAGTCCGGTAATGTAATGTCTCCTGATTTGTTCTTTTTACTTAGTCTGGCTTTGACTATGTGGGCTTTTTTGGTTCCATATGATTTTAAGACTTGTTTTTCTAGTTCTGTTAAGAAGGATGGTGGTATTTTGATGGAAATTGCATTGAATTTGTAGATTGCTTTTGGCAGTATGGTCATCTTCACAATATTGATTCTACCCGTCCATAAGCATGAGATGTGTTTCCATTTGTTTGTGTCATCTATGATTTCTTTCAGCAGTGTTTTGTAGTTTTCCTTGTAGAGGTCTTTCACCTCCTTGGTTAAGTATATTCCTAAGTATTTTATTTTTTTGCAGCTATTGTAAAAGGAGTTGAGCTCTTGATATGGTTCTCAGCTTGGCTGCTGTTGGTGTATAGCAGGGCTAGTAACTGTGTACATTAATTTTGTATCCTAAAACTTTGCTGAATTCATTTACCAGTTCTAGGAAGTTTTTAGACGAATCTTTAGGATTTTCTAGATATACAGTCATGTCATCAGCAAACAGCAACAGTTTGGCTTCCTCTTTAGCAATTTGGGTGCCCTTTATTGCTTTCACTTGTCTGACTGCTGTGGCTTGCACTTCCAGTACTATGTTGAGAAGTGGTGAAAGTTGGCATCCTTGTTTTGCTCCAGTTCTCCGAGGGAATGCTTTCAACTTTTCCCCATTCAGTATGATATTGGCTGTGGGTTTGTCATAGATGACCTTTCTTACCTTAAAGTATGTCCCTTTAATGTTCATTTTGCTGAGGGTTTTAATCATAAAGGGATGGTGGATTTTGTCAAATGCTTTTTCTGCATCTATTGAGATGATCATGTGATTTTTGTTTTTAATTATGTTTATGTGGTGTATACATTTATTGACTTGTGGATGCTAAAACATCCCTGCATCCCTGGTATGAAACCCACTTGATCATGGTGGATTATCTTTTTGATATGCTGTTGGATTCAGTTAGCTAGTATTTTTTTGAGGAATTTTGCATCTATGTTCATCAGGGAGGTTGGTCTGTAGTTTTCTTTTCTTATTATGTCCTTTTCTGGTTTTGTTATTAGGGCAATATTGGCTTCATAGAATGATTTAGGGAGGATTCTCTCTTTATCTTTTGGAATAGTGTCAATAGGATTGGTACCAATTCTTCTTTGAATGTCTGAAAGAATTCAGCTGCTAATCCATCTGGTCCTAAACTTTTTTTTTTGGTAACTTTTTAATCACTCTTTCAATCTCGCTGCTTATTATTGGTCTGTTCAAAGTTTCTGTTTCTTCCTGATTTAATCTAGGAGTGTTGTATATTTCCAGGAATTTATCCACCTCCTCTAGGTTTTCTTGTTTATGCACATAAAGCTGCTCATGGTAGCCTTTAATGATCTTTTGTATTTCTGTGGTATCAGCTGTAATGTCTCCTATTTCATTTCTAATTGAGCTTATTTGGATCTTCTCTCCTCTTTGCTTGGTTAATCTCTCTAATGGTATATAAATTTCACTTATCTTTTCAAAGAACCAGCTTTTTGTTTTATTTCTCATTTGTATTTTGTTTGTTTGTTTCAATTTCATTTTTTCTGCTCTGATCTTGGTTATTTCTTTTCTTCTGATGCATTTGGGTTTGGTTTTTTTCTTGTTTCTCTAGCTCCTAGCAGTGTGACCTTAGATTGTCTATCTGTGCTCTTTCAGACTTTTTGATGTAGGCATTTAACGCTATGAACTCTCTTCTTAGCACTGCCTTTGCTGTATCCTAGAAGTTTTGATAGGTTGTGTCACTATTATTGTTCAGTTCAAAGAATGTTTGTTTGTTTGTTTTGAGATGGAGCCACACTCTGTCACCTAGACTGAGTGCTATGGCACAATCTTGGCTCACTGCAACCTCCACCTCCCAAGTTCCAGTCATTCTGCTGCCTCAGCCTCTGAAGTAGCTGGAATTACAGGTGCCTGCCACCATGCCCAGCTAATTTTTGTATTTTTAGTAGAGACAGGTTTCACAGTGTTGGCGAGACTGGTCTCAAACTCCTGACCTCAAGTGATCTGCCCACCTTGGCCTCCCAAAGTGCTAGGATTACAGGCGTGAGCCATAGCACCTGGCCTGGTTCAAAGAATTTTTTTAATTTCCATGTTGATTTTATTGTTGATCCATTCAGGAGCAGGTTATTTAATTTTCATGTATTTGCATGGTTTTGAGGGTTCCTTTTGGACTTGATTTCCAATTTTCGTCCCCTGTAGTCACAGAGAGTACATGCTGTAACTTTGATTTTCTTAAATTTGTTGAGACTTGTTTTGTGGGCTATCATATGGTCTATCTTGGATACTGTTCAATGTACTCATGAAGAGAATATACATTCTGCAGTTGTTGAGTAAAAGGTTTTGCAAATAATTGTTAAGTCTATTTGTTCAAGGGTATAGTTTAAATCCATTGTGTCTGTATTGACATTCTGTCTTGATGACCTATCTAGTGCTGTCAGTGCAGTACTGAAGTCCGCCACTATTATTATGTTGCCATCTATCCCATTTCTTAGGTCTAGTAGTAATTGTTTTATAAATTTGGGAGCTCCAGTGTTAGATGCATACATATTTAGGATTGAAATATTTTCCTGTTGGACTAGTTCTTTTATCATTGTATACTGTCTCTCTTTGTCTTTTTTAACTGCTCTTGTTTCAAAGTTTGTTTTGTGTGATACAAGAATAGCTACTCCTGTCTGCTTTTGGTGTCTATTTGCATGAAACATCTTTTTCCAACCCTTTACCTTAAGTTTATGTAATTCCTTATGCAAGTCATGTGTCATGTGAGTCTCTTGAAGACCAGAGATGCTTGATTGGTGAATTCTTATCCATTCTGCCATCATGTACCTTTTAGGTGGAGCATTTAGGCCATTTACATTGAACATTAATATTCAGATGTGAGGTACTATTCTGTTAATCGTGCTATTTATTGCATGAATACCTTGTGGTTTTTTATTATTATTATTGTTTTATAGGTCCTGTGAGATTTATGTTTTAAGAAGGTTCTATTTTGGTGTATTTTGAGGATTTGTTTCATGATTTAGAGCTTCTTTTAGCAGTTCTTGTAGTGCTGGCTTAGTAGTGGCAAATTCTCTCAGCATTTGTTTGTCTGAAAAAGACTATCTTTTCTTCATTTAGAAAGTTTAGTTTTGCTGGATACAAAATTCTTGGCTGATAATTGTTTTGTTTAAAGAGACTAAAGATAGGACCCCAATCCCTTCTACCTTGTAGGGTTTCTACTGAAAAATCTGCTGTTAATCTGTTAAGGTTTTCCTTTATAAGTTATTTGATGCTTTTGCCTCACAGCTCTAAAGATTCTTTCCTTCATCTTGACTTTAGAAAATGTGATGACTGTGTGCCTAGGTGATGATCTTTTTGCAATGAATTTCCCAGGTGTTCTTTGAGCTTCTTGTATTTGGATGTCTAGATCACTAGCAAGGCTGGGAAAGTTGTGTTCTATTATTCCCTCAAATATGTTTTCCAAACTTTCAGATTTCTCTTCTTCCTTGGGAATACCAACTATTCTTAGGTTTGCTTGTTTAACATAATCCTAAACTTCCTGGAGGTTTTGTTTCTTTTTTTTATTATTCTTTATTATTTGTCTTTGTAGGATTGGCTTAATTCGAAAGCCTTGTCTTTAGGCTTTGAGGTTCTTTCTTCTACTTGTTCAATTCTATTGCTGAGACTTTCCAATGGATTTTTCAATTCTCTAAGTGTGTCCTTCTTTTCCCGAAGTTGTGATTGTTTTTTATTTAGACTATCAATTTCACTGGAGATGTTTCCATTTATATATTTTTTTCATTTCTTTAAGATGGACTTCACCCTTCTGTGGTACCTCCTTGATTGGCTTAATAGTCAACCTTTTGAGTTCTGTTTCTGGCAATTTAGAGATTTCGTCTTGTTTGGATCCATTGCTGTTGAGCTACTGTGATCTTTTGGGGCTGTTAAAGAACTTTGTTTTGTCATATTACCAGAATTGTTTTTCTCGTTTCTTCTCACTGGGGTAGACTATGTTAGAGGGAAGATGTGGGGCTCAAAGACTGTTTAGATTATTTTGTCCCACCTGGTGCTGCCTTGATATGGTGCTCTCCACTTTCTCCTAGGTTTGGGCTCTCCACTTTCTCCTAGGTTTGGGCCTTCCTGAGAGCTGAACTGCAGTGATCATTATTTCTCTTCTGGATCAGCCACCCAGCAGAGCAACCAGGCTCCAGGCTGGTACTGGGGAGTATCTGCAAAGAGTCCTGTGATGTGATCCATCTTCAGGTCCCTCAGCCACGGATACCAGCACCTGCTGAAGTGGAAGTAGCAGGGGAGTGAAGTGGATTATGTGAGGGTGCTTGGTAGTATTTTTGTTGTGTTGCATTAGTTTGTGTTGGTTGGCCTCCAGCCAGGAGGTGGTGCTTTCAAGAGCACATCAGCTGTGGCAGTGTTGGGAGGATCAGGAGGTGGGTGGGGCCATAGAGCTCCCAAGAGGTTATTTTCTTTGTCTTCGGAGTTCCTTGGCTGTCCCATGGAGCCTGCCATTGAAGTTCAAAGGGTCTGTGGATTATCTTGGCTTTCCTGGTATGCTCTTGTAGTAGTTCTTGAAGCAAAAGTTCACAATGTGGGTCAGTCTCCACATGCTTCTCTGTCTGTCTGAGTGGGAGCTGCAAGTTAGTCCTGCCTCCTATCTGCCATTTTCCCAAAATTTTAAAATTCTATAATTTTGCCCTAGCCCAGGCCAGGGCCAAGGCTACCTCAGAGAGGAGTGATGTACCTGTGGTCTGTGACTGCGGGGTGGGTCTGGCACCTTTTAAAGTCTGATAAGAAACATCTACCATCTATTTTCTCTGAAGCCTGCTACCTGGAGACTTCATCTGTGTAATAAGAACCTTAGTCTCCACAACTTCTTATCTTAACCCAGACATTCCTTTCTATTGATTCCAGGTCTTTAAATAACAACTTAACACTTTCAATTAATTGCCAATCAGAAAATCTTTGAGTCCACCTATGGTTTGTATTGATTAATGTTTGCTTGTAACTTCTGCCTCCCTAAAATATACAAAATCAAGCTATAACCCAACCATCTTGGGCACATGTTCTCAGGACCTCCTTAGGTTGTGTCACAGACATGTCCTTAACCTTGGCAAAATTAACTTCTAAATTGATTGAGACTTGTCTCAAATACATTTTGGTTTACAGTACATTAATATGGTAATACTCTAGCCCTCCACAAGCCCTTTATTTGGACTTTCCTGAACTGCCTACTGTATAGTCCTACTGTATAGCTACTATTTCTAAGCAAATCTGAAAACCATTTATGATCTTAATAGCTGTAATTTATTCAGTGTTTCTTGTATACCTAGCACTCAGCTAGGTATTTATAGATAAATTACTTCTAAACCTCACCAAAATGCAGCAGGGGTAGGCATTTTTACTTCCATTTTATGTACGTCCTCATGGAAACTCAGATGATTTAGAGATTTATGTGTCCAAAAATCAGAGGCCAAGTGCCTGGGCCACTGTCTTTCTACTTTCTCCCCAGATAATTGTCCCCAAATATTTTGGCCATCTTAGAAAAGTAGTCCCCATTCCAAGCCCCAACCTACCAAGTTCCTGAGCAGTTCCTAACCTTAATAGAATACTCCTACAGATGTATTTCACACTTTGTTACCTCTATGCAATACAGTCATAGCATTACTTGGTCACTGATTGTATTAGTTCATTTTCACGCTGCTGACAAAGACATATCAAGACTGGGAAGAAAAAGAGGTTTAATTGGACTTACAGTTCCACATGGCTGCGGAGGCCTCAGAATCATGCCAGAGAGTGAAAATCACTTCTTACATGGTGGCAGCAAGAGAGAAATGAGGAGGAAGCAAAAACGGAAACTCTGATAAGCCCATCAGATATTGTGAGACTTATTCACTATCATGAGTATAGGACAGGAAAGACCAGCCCCCATGATTCAATTACCTTCCTGTAGGTCCTTCCCACAACATGTGGAAATTCTGGGAGATACAATTCCAGTTGAGATTTCAATGGGGACACAGCCAAACCATAACATTCTGCCCTTGGCCCCTCCAAATCTCATGTCCTCACATTTTAAAATCAATCATGCCTTTCCAACAATCCCCCAAAGTCTTAACTCATTTCAACATTAACCCAAAAGTCCACAGTCCAAAGTCTCACCTGAGACAAGGCAAGTCCCTTCCACCTATGAGCCTGTAAAATAAAAAACAAGCTACTTACTTCCTAGCTACAATGAGGATACAGGTATTGGGTAAATACAGCCATTCCAAATGGGAGAAATTGGCCAAAACAAAGGGGTAACATGGCCCATGCAAGTCTGAAATCCAGAGGGCAGTAAAATTTTAAAGCTCCAAAATGATCTCCTTTGACTCTAGGTCTCACATCCAAATCATGCTGATGCAAGAGGTAGGTTCCCATGGTCTTAGGCAGCTCCACCCTTGTGACTTTGTAGGGTACAACCTCCCTCCTGGCTGCTTTCACAGGCTAGCATTGAGTGTCTGTGACTTTTCCAGGTGCACGGTGCAAGCTGTTGGTGGATCTACCATTCTGGGGTCTGAAGGATGATGGCCTCTTCCACTAGGCAGTGCCCTAGAAGGGACTCTGTGTGGGGCTCCAACCCCACATTTCCCTTCTGTACTGCCCTAGCAGAGATTCTCCCTGAGGGCCCCACCCCTGAAGCAAACTTTTGCCTGGGCATCCAGGCATTTCCATACATCTTCTGAAATCTAGGCAGAGGTTACCAAACCTCAATTCTTGACTTCTCTGTACCCGCAGGCTTAACACCACATGGAAGCTGCCAAAGCTTGGGGCTTCCACCCTCTGAACCCACAGCCCAAGTTGTATGTTGGCCCCTTTCAGCCATGGCTGGAGCAGCTGGGATGCAGGGCCCATGTCCCTAGGCTGCACACAGCACAGGGACTCTGGGTCTAGCCCATGAAGCCAGGATTTCCCCCTGGGCCTCTGGGCCTGTGATGGAAGAGGATGCCATGAAGTTTTCTGACATGGCCTGGAGACATTTTCCCCATGGTCTTAGACATTAACATTAGGCTCCTTGCTACTTATGCAAATTTCTGCAGCTGGCTTAAATTTCTCCCCAGAAAATGGGCTTTTCTTTTCTATCACATTGTCAGGCTGCTAATTTTCTGAACTTTTATGTTTTGCTTCCCTTATAAAACCAAATGCCTTTAACAGCACCCAAGTCACCTCTTCAATGCTTTGCTGCTTAGAAATTTCCTCCACCAGATACCCTAAATTATCTCTCTCAAGTTCAAAGTTCCAAAAATCTGTAGGGCAAGAGCAAAATGCCACCAGTCTCTTTGCTAAAACACTACAAGAGTCCCCTTTGTTTCAGTTCCCAACAAGTTCCTCTACTCCATCTGAGACCACTTCACCCTGAACCTTAATGTACATATCACTGTCGGCATTTTGGGCAAAGCCATTCAACACATCCCTAGAAAGTTCCAAACTTTCCCACATTTTCCTGTCTTCTTCTGAGCCCTCCAAACTGTTCCAAACTCTGGCTGTTATCCAGTTCCAAAGTCACTTCCACATTTTCAGGTATCTTTTCAGCAACATCCCACTGTACTGGTAACCATTTTCTGTATTATTTCATTTTCATGCTGCTGATAGACATACCCAAGACTGGGAAGAAAAAAGGGTTCAATTGGACTTACAGTTCCACATGGCTGGGGAGGCTTCAGAATCATTGCCAAGGGCAAATGGCACTTTTTACATGGCAGCAGCAAGAGAGAAATGAGCAGGAAACAAAAGCGGAAACCCCTGACAAATTCATCAGATCTCAAGAGACTTATTCACTATCACGAGAATAGGATGGGAAAGACCAATCCCCATGGTGCAATTACCTTCCCTAGTTCTCTCCCACAACACATGAGAATTCTAGAAGATACAATTCAAGTTGAGATTTGAATGGGAACCCAGCCAACCCATATCACTGATGATCACCTGAATCATAGCTATGGTGGTCGCATCCAAGATTCTGAAAGACTTCTTCATCAGGTCTCTAATTCTCATCTTGCAGGACTCACAATGGCCATTTCTTGTTGAGACTAATGCCTTTTTACCATGGTCACAACACGACTCCTGAACAAATGACCTCCCTTCCTGCATCTTCTCATTCACTAAGATAAAATGACCCCATATGGGAGAATAAACTTCCATCTAAAATGCCACCCTTGAGCCCCCAAACCCACCTCATTGTAAGTGTAACATCCCCTGAGGGATTGATTTAACAGACTTGAACCCACCTTTGCAAATATTATAACAGTGAGAAAATTAAGACAGTGAAAGAGATATCATCTAACCAACCCCTGTGTTGTCTTTAACCCCCAAACTGCCCTTAATCATTCCTGGGCTTGGGCCAAGCTAACTCTGAGAGATATTTATAGTTTAAATGATAATAGCCATCCCCCAAATCTAAACTGCCTTTGTAAAGCTAGTGACAGACTACCAAGTTAGGAGGATGAGAGGAGCCTGAATTCTGCTGAGGTATAGACATAAACGATTATCAGCCATTATTATATATGTCACAAGATTTGCAACTTCCTAATTACTCCTGCAGATAACATTACTGTCATAGAACCTAAGATTGCCCTTTTGAGCTGTCTTTTCAGATTTTTCTATTTCTGAGGATGATGGCTCCACCCAGACCCACCAAACCATCCTGTGGCCCCCACCCAGAAGAGGGCTGTTTTTCGCACCCCTGTGATTGTATCCCCAACTAATCAGTGGCACCCATTCCCTGGCCCACTAAACTATCCTTGAAAAACCCTACACTCTGAATTTCAGGAGAGGCTGATTTGAGTAATAATAAAACCCTAGTCTCCCATTCAGCCAGCTCTGTGTAAATTAAACTCTTTCTCTTTACAATTTCTCTGTCTTGATAAATCAGCTCTATCTGGGCAGCAGGCAAAATGAACCCATTGGGTGGTTACAGACTTACATAGGAAATGTCATGGTAATATGCACTGAAAGATCCATTTGCAGCTGAGATTCCATTTAGGAAGCAATTAGGGATTTTAAGGAGCTCTCCATTCACTGCAGTATCACAAATTGCTTATCCATAGAGAATAAATTCAGATAGACACAACAGACATCTCACATAAGAGACTAGAGCTGAAACAGCCAAGATTCAGGGCTGATAAATGAACGCTAGATTCTCAAGTCTCCAGCTTTCTGGGTTCACCTTTTGCTTTAACATCCAAATGCTCCAGCTCAAACCCCCATTCCGAGCACCGTAGATGGTTCAGAACCTCTGCTAGGATTTTTGTTCATTCATTCCAACAACTTTTTACTGAGTGACTACTGTTACTCAATGTGTCAAGCTTTTATTCTAAGCTCTAGAAATAGAACATGAAAAGCAGTTAAAAAAAAAAAAAAAAAAAGTCCTTCCCTCATGGAGTTTACATTCTCTGTGTGCATTTGAGGTTGGGGAAACGAGGAGGGGGTAAGCTGCTCTGGTGCGTCCACTCTGCAGCCCACTTCCCAGTAGTCCCCTGTATCCTGCTAGCTGCTGCCACCTCTCTTTGCCCTGGTGGCAAATACTAGTCTCACTTTCTTCATTCTCCATAGCCCACCACAAATACAAGTGGGTGTGTACAATAGGAGATGCAGGGAAACAGAATGAGATTATAGCATAATGAATAGCATAAAGCAACAACTTAAAATGGAATATTAAAAATCACTGATCTAAAAAGCCACTACTTATTCTCCCTAGGGCTCTGGTGTGTCTTCCTCACTTCTCTCTCAAGGTCTTTTTCCGTCCCCTGTTTTTCTGAGCTGCCAGCCTCCGACCCTCAATTTCTGTTTACTTTTCATATGCAAACCCATTCACCCATGGCTTCCTAACTCTGCCGTGGGGTGAGGTGGATGGAGAGAGGAGCTTCACCTTTCCCATTCAAAAAGTCTTCCAAGATATTTTTTAAAACAAAGACTCATCTTGCCCGTCACGAATCATGCCACTCCCCTACTATGTGAAAGCAGCTATAGTCTGTATGGTCTGTTCTACTTTCAATACAGTTTTTTTCTCATTGCAGTCAGCCAGCATATGCAGGAAACAATATGCAAAATGGAATGCTAATTCTACTGCTAATGTGAAATTTAAGCACTCTCATAAACATAGACTTGGGAAAATGTCATTTAAGGATTCCAAACAAGTTCGCAACCAATCCCAACATACTCAGTATTGAACAAGTAGAAAGTAAGAAGAATCTTACGAAAAATAAAACTGGATCATACCACACATCTTACATTAAAATGACTTTCAAATATATCAAAGATTCAAACCTTAAAAAGGAATCATGAAAGTAATAGGAGCATGATTGAGGTTTTTTAACAATAATATTCTTGGATGAAAAAGACTTTATAGTGTGGAGGCCAGAATATGCCACTCCAGAAAATACTTCTTTGGCACTTATCCAGTTGGTTATTCAAAGAAAGGAAGACAGGAATAGCTGTCCTCTTATAAAGGAAATTTACATCTATCTACCTTAGTAAGATAAACAGAGATGCAAGCAGAGGTTTTCCTTTGAGGCCCCTTTATCTACCTAAAAACGATAAAGATCTGACACCTTCCCCAAATAGAGATTACCATAAGCTGTTACCTAATCTTTTGACAGCTGTTATCTAAGAGATTTAATCCGTGTAACAAGACAGCCTTTGCTTACCATGTGTTTCCTCCCCTCACCACCTATAATCTGCTGCTACTCACCCATCCCCAGGAACTCCAAGCCCCTACCCCTTTCTCTATGGTATAAAAACCTCGGTCATCTGGCCCTTCTTCCAGTCTAGTATTTTGTGTGGCTTCTGTACATACGTACACATAATAAATTTGTATGCCTTTTCTCCTATTAATCTATCTATTGTCAGTTTATCTTATAGACTTAAATTATCAAACGTTCAAAAGAGAGGAAGGAAAATTCCCTCCAGTCTTACACTAGTAGGATATTGAATCTAGAAAAATGAAGGGAAAAAGTTTAGCAATTTGACTACATATAAATATTAAACTTCCATATAACAAAACTACCATAAACTAAGTCAAAAAAAAGTGAGAAAACATTGTAACACACAACAGATTAAAGGATAATTTCTTCAATAGAAAAAGAGCCCTCATCTCACCAAAATCAACAACAAATTTTTTCAAAGCAGGCAAAGAATATGAACAGGGAGTATACACACATACACATGCATATACACACACAAATGGCCACTAAAGATACAAAAATATGTTCAACCTCATTTCTACTTACATAAATAAACATCTAAAAAAAACATTGTCTTCTACCTAGGAGATTGGGCGTTTATTAAGGAGAATTGACGCACACAATCACAAGGCGAAGTCCCACGATAAGCCATCTGCAAGCTGAGAAAGAAAGAAGCCAGTAGTGATTCAGTCTGAGTCCAAAAGCCTCAAAAGCAGGGAAACCAACAGTGCAGCCTTTGGTCTGTTGTAGAGGGCCCGAGAGCCCCAGGGAAACCACTGGTGTTAAGTCCAAGAGTCCAAAGACCAAAGAATCTGGAGTCTGATGTCCAAGAGCAGGAGGAACGAATGGAAGCATTCAACGTGGGATAAAGATGAAAACCAGAACGCTCAGCAAGCCAGCTTATCCCACCTTCTCGCACCTGCTTTGTTCCAGCCTCGCTAGCATCCAATTGGATGGTGCCCACCCACATTGAAGGTGGGTCTTCCTTTTCCAGTCCACTGACTCAAATGTCAGTCTCCTCTGGCAACATAGTCACAGTCACACCCAGAAACAATACTTTACCAGCTACCTAGACATCCTTCAGTCCAATCAAGTTGACACCTAACATTAACTATTGCATCTAGTGTTGGTAATAATAACAGCAAATACAACTTTCATACACTGTTAGTGTGAAATGTAAATTGATACAACCTTTTCGATAGGTAATTAGGCAATATCTGATTCAGAAATTCTACTCATAGGAATTTTTCCTCAGATGTATATAAAAGGATGTTTTTTACAGCAATGTTTCCCATGGCAACATGACTACAACAATGTAAATGTCCATCATAGAAGTGATTATATAAAACATAATACATTCATACCATAAAACACTATGCAAAATACTATGCAACCATATTGAAAAATGAGGTAGGTCACTGAAAAGTTATATTATAGACTTATTAATTAAGTGGGAAAAAGTAGTGATCTCACTTATAAAAAGAAAAAATGTATACATAGCACTTCTAAATTTCAGTCCGAAAAACTGAAATGTATTTTTAAGAATGTCACTTTATTTCTCTAGAGCTAGATATAATATCTACATGGAATTTCTATCCAACCAAGTGGCAAAACTTAATCTTAACCAATTTGATGTCCTACTTCCCAGGGTTATTTTTAAGTTTCGTGGGTTTAGAGTTTGGCAAGGCATTCAATAGACAAATACACCTATTCCCTAGAATAGGTATCTATACATGCTGGCATACATGAGTCATACTTTTTTCCATCTGATCTTTTGATCATTTCACCAAGGATCAATATTTGACTACCCACCAACTATAGCCAGGATAATGTTTTAGCCAGTTGTCAAAGCACTGAAATACTTCTAAGCCAGTTGGTACACAGATGCTGCCCAAAACAGTACTCCATCCACCAGACCCAGCCACCCCAACTCTCCTCCACCCTTGGAGCCTCCCTTACCTCTCCCACAATCCAATAACTAAAGGGTATTTCTAGGCACGGCAGGGTTTCCAGGACTTGCTCCCGTGACACAGCCAGCATGTCTTCCTACTGGCAGGTGCCCATGCCAAATATTGTTGAATATGTGCTCCCTCAGAATACCACCAAGCTAATCTATTGATAAGGCAAAGCTGAGTTTATTAATTACTGCACTATTAGCACTACCTTAGTAGTGAGATAAATTCTCAGTAGTATCTTGGAGCAGAAATGCAAAGTCAGGACATTTATGGGGCTTACAGATTGAGTTTAAGACAGGTTTTCCAATAGGGGGTGGTTTGATTAATACTGGGTAAGAATCATGTTATAATAATAATTTGTGTACGTAGCAAAGTAGGGGTTTTAAAGCAAGGGTTTTAGAAACTCTTGGAGAGCCAATTATCATGATGCTATATATTAAACACTTGGATGGTTACTTAAATAAAATTTTAAGAAAGTTCTTGAAATGAGAAATACAGTTACTTGCAATTTTTATGTTTCTCAGAGTGTCCTGAAATAATAAAGCTATGTTGATTAAAACAATTAAGTCATGTTAATGTAGAAGACATGCTGTTGTCTATAGATGGCTTCAGTTCTGTGTTCTCTCTTGTGCTCATTTTTAAGCCTGACCTGAAGGATGTGATGCTTAACATCTGGGACGTAATCAATCCACATCTTCATTACCCTTTGGGTTGCCATGATTGAGCATCACGTGTCTGAAGATGGTGCTATGGTTTGAAGATGGGTTGTCCCCACCAAAACTCATGTTGAAGTTTTATTGCCAGTGTTCAGAGGTGGGGCCTAGTGGGTTGGTGTTTGCCCAGGCTGAGTGCAGTGGTGCAATCTTGGGCATGGAGGCAGATCCCTCATGAATAGATTAATGCAATCTCTTGGGTGTAAACTCAACTCCTAATATCCTTTAACCTACTCTATTTTTTCCATCACATTTTTCACCTTCTAACATATTATATGTTACTTACTCATTTATTGTGGTTACGGTTTACTGTCAATCTGCTCACTCCCCAAAAGCAAAAAAAAAAAAAATTCTTTTTCTTTTTCACTGATGCATCCAAAACACTTAGAAGACTACCTGACATTTAAAAAATATCCGTTGAGCAAGTAAAGCACTTAGAAAAGTACCTGGCCAATAGTCAGAAGCATGTGAGTCTTTGTTCTCAAGGAAGATTATCTAGAGAAAAAGGAAAAAGAAGAAAACTTTTCTTTTTTTTTTTTTTTTTTGACGGAGCCTTGCTCTGTTGCCAGGCTGGAGTGCAGAGGCACAATCTCAGCTCACTGCAACCTCCACCTCCCAGGTTCAAGCGATTCTCCTTCCTCAGTCTCCCAAGTAGCTGAAACTACAGGCACACGTCACCACACCCAGCTAATTTTTTTGATTTTCAGTAGAGACGGGGTTTCCCCATGTTGGCCAGGATGGTCTCCATCTCTTGACCTTGTGATCCACCCACGTCAGCCTCCTCCCAAAGTGCTGGAATTACAGGCGTGAGCTATAGCACCCAACCTGAAGAAAACTTTTTGAATGTAAAAATAAAATTCGTTGAGTTGTTAAATTAGAAAAAGTAAACCCTCCTTAAATCATTTTAATTTAGAAGTCAGTGTGAATTGGTAAATAGTTACTTTTGCATGATAAATTAAATGAGTTTTGCTACTTATAATCATATATAGCAATTCTTTTATCAGAATGTCCAGGTAGCAGCTCCTCTGGGTCTGCCTTAATGAATACTTCAATTAGTAGTATATTGGCATGTAAACAAGAACAGAGTCCAAATCCTTAGTAATACTCTTCTTCAGATACATGGAGAAAAGTGGTACCTATAAACATCACCTCTTTAGCAACACTAATCATTAGTTTGCTAGGGCTGCCATCACAAAGTACCACCAACTGGTGGTTTAAACAACAGAAATTTATTTTCACACAGTTCTGGAGGCTAGAAGTCCAAGATCAAAGTGTCAGCAGGTTTGGTTTCTTCTGAGTTCTCTACCCTTGGCTTTTAGATAGCCATCCTCTGTGTCTGTCTTCACATGTGTTCCCTCTGCATTTGTCTGCATCCAAATTTCCTCTTTTTATAAGGACACCAGACATATTGGATCAGGGCTTACCCTAAAGACCTCATTTAACTTAATTATCTCTTTAAAACTCAGTCTCAAAATGCAGTCACATTTTGAGGTACTGGGGGTTAGGACTTCAACATATGAATTTTGAAGAACTATAACTCAGCTCATAATATTAATAAAATTAAAGCAAATATTCGTATTGACAAGGGATAAAATTAAGCTGAATCTTTCCTTAGCTGAGCCTAATAGGATGTATTAGTCCATTTTGTGTTGCTATTACACAATACCACAGATTGGGTAATTTATAATGAATGGAAATTTATTTGGTTTATGATTCTGGAGACTGGAAAATCTAAGAGCATGATGCCAGCATCTGGCAAAGGCCTTCACACCACATCACACATCATCCCATGGCAGAAAAAAAGATGAACAAGAGAGAGTAAGAGTGAAAGAACAAGAGGGGGCCAAACTTACTTTTATTTATTTATTTATTTTTATTTTCATTTGAGACAGAGTCTCGCTCTGTCACCCAGGCTGGAGTGCAATGGTGTGATCTCAGATCACTGCAACCTCTGCCTCCTGGGTTCAAGTGATTCTCCTGCCTCAGCCTCCCAAGTAGCTGGGACTACAGGTGTATGCCACCACGCCTGGCTGATTTTTATATTTTTAGTAGAGATGGGGTTTCCCCATGTTGGCCAGGCTGGTCTTGAACTCCTGACCTCAGGTGATCCACCCACCTCAGCTTCCCAAAGTGCCAGGATTACAGGCATGAACCACCATGCTGGGCCCAAACTTACTTTTATAACAAAACTACTCTCTCAACAACTAACTCACAATAACGACATTAATCCATTCATGAGGGCAGAGCCCTCATGACCTAATCACCCCTTATTAGGCTTCACCTTCCAACACCGTTGCATTGGGGATTCAATTTCCAACACATAAACTTTGAGGGACATATTCAAACCATAACAAAGGATATAAGGTACAATATAGGTCTCTTCTGAAATCTGTTCAAAGTTGTTAACTTTAAAGTGTAGGACACGCAATATCTTTTTCCCTCTACCCTCTTTGGTTTAATGTCTGGGGCCCATGAACTAAACTGATGAACGACAGAGATAAACAAAGTTGTAATTATGTACCCATGTTATAGTAAGTAGCTAGACAGGCATGAGTGGGGCAGGCGGGGGCTCCCTTCACCTACCAGGAATGTCAGGCAACCATCGGGTGATGATCCAGCAGTTGTCACAGTACCTCTCTAAAATGACAGCTGATTGCAGCCAGTGCCAGGGAGAGGCAGTTTCCCCATAGATAAAAACACCTGAAACTGGTAATCGTAGGCCTGGCATGGTGGCTCATGCCTGTAATACCAACACTTTGGGAGGCCGAGGCAGGTGGATCACCTGAGGTCAGGAGTTCAAGACCGGCCTGGTCAACATGGCAAAACCCTGTCTTCACTAAAAATATAAAAAATAGCCAAGGGTGGTGGCACATGATTCCACCTACTTGGGGATTCCACCTACTTGGGGATTCCAGCTACTTGGGAGGCTGAGGCAGGAGAATGACTTGAACCTGGGAGGTAGAGGTTGCAGTGAGCCGAGATCGCACCCCTGCACTCCAGCCTGGGTGAGAGAGTGAGATTCTGTCTCAAAAAATTTTAAAAAAAGAAAAAAAAGTTGGTAATTGGCAGCTTCCAATAGGATCTCAGGAATTGAGCAAGTAGGCTAGCCCATGCACATTAAGAGGCAAAAGGGCAGAGTATGACCTACTGGAGGCATTCTGCTGGAAAATGGAAGAAAGCCTCATGTAAGCATGCATATAACTCCAGTAAACACCCTGTGCATGCTCATCTCGCAAACGCAAGCAGAGCACCACACATACAAGTGGCTCACCATAAGGGAAGAACCAAGGGAAAAAGCTGCAGGACACCGGAAGAAGACCAGCATATAAAATCCTAGGTTCAAGGTTAAACGGGGCACTTGAACTCCCAGATGTTCGGTTGGGTGTCTTCCAAGTGTACTTCCCTTTCTTTCATTCCTGCTCCAAAGCTTTTTAATAAACTTCCACTCTTACTCTGAAATTTGCTTCAGTCTCTTTTTCTGACTTATGCTCCTCAGTCAAATTCTTTCTTCTAAGGAGGCAAGAAATGAGGCTGCCACAGACCCGTACAGATACACTGCCATTAACTTGGATACTTGCCACCGCTAACACCTACACACAGAAATGTCACTAAAAAATTAGACTCGGCCTGGCGCAGTGGCTCACACCTGTAATTCCGGCACTTTGGGAGGCCGAGGTGGTCGGATCATGACATTAGGAGTTCAAGACCAGCCTGGCCAACACAGTGAAACCCAATCTCTACTAAAACTACAAAAAATTAGCCAGGCTTGGTGGCAGGTACTCGTAATCCCACTTACTCGGAAGGCTGAGGCAGGAGAATCACTGAACCCCAAAGGTGGAGATTGCAGTGAGCCGAGATTGTGCCACTGCACTCCAGCCTGGGCAACATGCAAAACTCCTTCTCAATAAAATAAAATAAAAAGTAAAGATTGTCTTACGCAGGTAAAAGTCTCTCATATGGTAAGAATTGTTTCTTGGAGTAGCGCTCTTGCTGGTAAGAAGACACCTTTACAAATGGAACTTTTCTTTATAAATGAAAATTTCCTTTACAAAAGCAGACATTTATACTCTATTTTTAAGCAGTTTGTGGAGGTAAAAAACTTTTCCTGCAGCAACTGCTTCTTAATTGCCTTTAGCTCAAAATAATCCATATGTCAAAGAGGCATATTTTGGTGTGGTATATTCAAGTACCCTTCAGAAGTACATACTTAGATGAAACAAATTTGAAATTTCTTCTTTTTTTTTTTTTTTTACTATAAATGTACGTAGTACCTAGACAATGCTACATTTTAGGAGCATTATTTGAGAAACCTCTGAAACTTTGAAAAAAGAGACTATTATTTGAGTCTATAATGGCTTTTCATAAAAGTAATTTTGCACCAGGTGCCATGGCTTACTCCCCAACTTTAGGAGGCTGAGACAAGTGGATAACTTGAGGCCAGGAGTTCAAGACCATTCTAGCCAACATGGTGAAACCCCATCTTTACAAAAAATACAAAAATTAGCCGGACATGGTGGTGCGTGCCCATAATCCCCGCTACTTGGGAGGCTGAGGCACAAGAATTGCTTTAACCCATGAGGCAGAGGTTGCAGTGAGCCGAGATTCCACCACTGCACTCCAGCCTGGTTGACAGAGTGAAGACTCTGTCTCAAAAAAAAAAAAAAGAAAAGAAAAGAAAGTAATTTTTAAAAAGTAATAGCTTTTTATAAATGCCATTCATTTTTTCTCTATTAAAAATAAAGAAATGGATGATTTTCAAATATCAATATATATCTTTTCTGGGTTTACATATTTTCATGAGAAATCAGCCTTTTTTTTTTTTTTTTTTTTTTTGAGATGGAGTTTTGCTCCTGTTGCCCAGGCTGGAGTGCAATGGCACGATCTTGGCTCATCACAACCTCCACCTCCCGGGTTCAAGTGATTCTCCTGCCTCAGCCTCCTTGATCCACCATGACTGGCCTTCTATTGTTGTTGTTGTTGTTACCATCTTTTAAGAGACAGATTCTCCTCTGTCACCTAGTCTGGAGTGCAGTTGCAGGCTCACTGTAGCCTTGACCCCTTGGGCTCAAGCAATCCTCCTGTCTTAGCCTCTTGAGTTGCTGGGGCTATAGGTTCATGCCACCATGACTGGATAATTTTTTTTTTTGGTAGAGATGAGTTCTTGCTATGTTGCTCAGGCTGGTCTTGAACTCCTGGGCTCAAGCAATCCTCCTGCCTCAGCCTCCCAAAGTACTCAGATTGTAGGCATAAATCACCATACCTGGCCATAAATCAGGCATTTAAACTTTTTTTTTTTTTTGGATAGAATCTCACTCCCGTCATACAGGCTGGAGTGCAGCAGCACGATCTTGGCTCACTGCAACCTCCACCTCCTGGGTCCAAGTGATTCTTCTTCCTCAGCCTCCCGAATAGCTGGGATTACAGGCATGCACCACCATGCCCAGCTAATTTTTGTATTTTTAGTAGAGACGGGGTTTTGCCATGTTGGCCAGGCTGGTCTTGAACTCCTGACTTCAGGTGATACACCCACCTTGGCCTCCCAAAGTGCTAGGATTACAGGCATGAGCTACTGCACCTGGCCTAAAATCATTTTTTAAATTCAAGAAGTATGTTGTCATTTAAAAAGTCAATATCAGTAAGTAATATATCTTTGGCCCTCTGAGCATTAATGATCTATAATGTCTAGAGTAGTTGTGTATCCCTCCCTATAATGAAAGGAAATGACATAATTATGTAATGTAGTAAACCCCTATTTGATTGTCTGCCCTGCCCAGCCCCATGTCTGAGAATTGCCCTTTCTCCTGCAGGAAGAAATTGCCAATGTTGCCTCGTCATCTGAAGTGTGGACACCTGTGCAAGCTAAACCAGTCAGAATTTGGCATCTGGATCAAAAATCTATTTAGCCATCAAAAGATAAAAACACAAACACCAGAATGAAAGAAAATATTCACAAATCATGTATCTGATGAGACTTGTATTCAAAGTATATAAAGAATTCTTACACTCAACAATAAAAAGACATGTCCCAATTTTTTAAATGGGAAAAGGATTTGTATAGATATTTCTCCAATGAAGATATTCAAATGGCCAATAAGCACATTAAGAAAACACTCAACATCATTAGTCATTAGGGAAATACAAGTCAAAACCACAATGAGATACCATTTCACATCCGCTAGGATACTATAATAAAAAAGAAAACAATAACAAGTGTTGGTAAGGATGGGGAGAAATTGGAACTCTCCTACATTGCTGGTGGGATTGAAAAATGATATAGCCACTTTGGAAAACGGTTTGGCTGTTCCTCAAAAAGTTAAACAGAGTTATCACATGGTCCAGCAATTCTACACTCAAGAGAAATAAAAACATGCCCACATAAAAACTTGTGCAGTTCTTATGTAGACATGTGTATGTGTACAGAAATAGTCATAGCTGTAGTATTTATAGTAGTGAAAAGTACTCAAATATCCATCAGTGGACGAAAGGATAAGCAAAACATGCTATATTCATACAATTGAATATTATTCAGCCAAAAAAAGAAATGAAGTACTACTGATGTATGCTACATGAATGAACCTTGAAAATATTATGATAAGTGAAAGAATGAAGATACAAATGGCCACATATTGTAGGATTCTATGTATGTGAAATGTCCACAGTAGGCAAACTAATAGAGACAGAAAATAGATTTGTGGCTGCAAAGATTTGGGGTAGGAGAAATATGGAAAGTGACTGTTAAGAGGTAAAGAATTTCCTTTTGGGATAATGAAAATATTCTGGACTTAGTGACTGAGACATAATTTTGTGAATACCATTATTCATGGTAGTTATTTTCTATAGTATAGCTGTGTTCAGTGTTGACACAAATATTAAGTTAGTGAATAGTGGGTCATTGTTCCTAAGGGAAATATAGCATTGGGTTCCCAAAAGCTCCTGGTCACATGTTCATCAACCAATCAATATAGAACCTTGTTCTATGTATGTTTCTATTTAAAGGTACTTTATATATGTTTCTTATAATTAATTATATGTGGGTTTTTAATACTAAAACACTAGCCAAGAAAGGTTTAATATTTTCCTGACCCTGGGTAAAATGAATGTAAATTTCTTTGGCTTTCAGCCTAACAACAATACTGTCTGCTACGTCTTTCTTTTCTAATAGGTTATCATCTCATAGATCCACAAATTTTGCCCCTCTCCCATCTTTTCTATAGCTTCATCATATTACATAGATGTTATTTTAGCATTTTCTGGGGCAACCTCATGTACAGATTGGCAAATTTCCTCTTCCTTTTTCTGGATGTACTGCTTTGTTGATTCATCAACACTGAACTCACAGCCAATAGCACCATAACTCATGCCTAAATGAAAATTTTGTTTTATTTTATTTTATGTATTGTTTTTTATTTCTTGAGACGGAGTCTCACTCTTCATCCAGGCTGGAGTGCAGAGATGCAATCTTGGCCCACTGCAACCTCTGCCTCCCAAGTTCAAGCGATTCTGCGGCCTCAGCCTGCTGAGTAACTTATGGGACGACAGGCACGCACCACCATGCCCAGCTAAGTTTTTGTATTTTCAGTAGTGACTGGTTTCACCATGTTGGCCAGGCTGGTCTAGACTCCTCACCTCAAGTGATCCACTCGCCTCAGCCTCCCAAAGTGCTGAGATTACAGGCATGAGCCACTGTGCCTGGCCCTGAATAAAACTTATCTAACATGTGTTTTCTCCACAAGGCACATAACTTTTTCGCTCTTGGAAATACTAGCCAGCACTTCAACACTATGGTTGGGGACCATTTTAAACAGTGAAATCATCAACAAAAAGCACAAAAAATGTGAAAAACTGGGAACTAAATGGACCATGAAAAGGACCCTTGTCTATAGCATGAGTTGAAACCAGAAGGCAGAGCATTGTCTTGCTCAAGCTCAGCTTGGAATATGCATATCCAGTGACTCGAAATTTTTGCCACTCTGTACACATCTTCAAATGACTAGGAAAGTGTGATACATCTTGATTTGGGGGTTATAAATAAATGTTAGCTCATAGGTGGATTCACAAATTCAAGAATCCATGAATAATAAGGATCAATTTTACCAAAAAGCACTCCATTGTATACTTTAAAAGTTAACTTTATGGTCTGCGAATTTGTGAATTGTATCTCAATAAAGCTCTTTTTTCTTTTTAGTTTAAACTTAGCTTTTAAAAATTACTTAAAAATGAAAAAAGAAAGCTGGGCATGCTGGCTCATGCCTGTAGTCCCAGCTACTTAGGAGGCTGAGACAGGAGGATTGTTTGAACCCAGGAGTTTGAGACCAGCTTGGGCAACATAACATAATTAGACCTTGTCTCTAAAAAAAAGAAGGAGAAGAAGACTATTGAGTGTTTCAGTGGTCATTTCTATACTCAACATATAAAACTCATGACCGGCCAGCCACAGTTACTCATGCCTGTAATCCAAGGAACCTTGGGAGTGTGAAGCAGGTGGATCACTTGAGGGCAGGAGTTCAAGACCAGCCTGGCCAACATGGCTAGACCACACCTCTACTAAAAATACAAAAATTAGCTGGGTGTGGTGGTGTATGTCTGTAATCCCAGCTACTTGGGAGGCTGAGGCATGAGAATGATTTGAACCAAGGAAGCAGAGGTTGCGGTGAGCCGAGATTGCATCACTGCATTCCAGCCTGGGCAATAGAGCAAGACTCCGTCTCAAAAATAAATAAATAAATAAATACGCATGACTGTCTGTGGCTTTTTTTTTTTACTTCCATGTATTCTGTGAGACAGAAAAATACCATGCTGTTCCTTGAAAGAATGAGATTGATGAGTAGGCAGAGGCAAAGCAGGAGGAGACCCAGAAAGAGGACTTCCCAGGCTCATTACAGTGCTCTACATCCCAGTTCCTACCCTCTTGAGGCCCGCTTGTTCATCTCTTTGTTTGATCCCACTGTAATCAATGACCCCTTCTTGCTTAAGCTGGCTCAGGTAGGTTTCTATTTCTTGCAACAAAAATAATTATAACTAATACTGTAACCACCCAATGGGTTCACCTTGCCCACTGCCTAGACAGAGCTGATTTATCAAGACAGGGGAATTGCAATAGAGAAAGAGTAATTAATGCAGAGCCAGCTGTGCGGGAGACTGGAGTTTGATTATTACTCAAATCAGTCTCCCTGAGCATTCGGGGAGCAGAGTTTTTAAGGACAACTTGGTGGGCTGGGGGAAACCAGTGAGCCAAGAGTGCTAATGGTCAGGGATGAAATCATAGGGGGTCGAAGCTGTCTTGTGTTGAGTCAGTTCCTGAGTGGGGACCACAAGATCAGATGAGGCTAAAGTTAGTCCTACAAAGTCAATCTAGTCCCTGGGCAGGAAGGTCTGCTTTGGGAAAAGGCTGTTATCATCTTTGTTTTAAACTAAAAACCATAAACTAAGTTTCTCCCAAAGTTAGTTCAGCCTACACCCAGGAATGAACAAGGACAGTTTGGAGGTTAGAAACAAGATGAAGCCGATTAAGTTAGATCTCTTTCATTGTCTCGGTTTGCAAAGACGGTTTCGATCCAACAGATTTTTAGCCACTTTTCTGGGATTATTTGACAAAATAATGAATGAGTATAATTAGTTCTTCAACTAGAACTTAAATAGATATTAAGATGTCTGTGAAGCATCAGACTGAATTCCTTGAGGGCAAGATGTTATCTTTTCATCTTCGGTCTACCTTAAATTTAGACTTGCCATCCATTTAGCGTTAAGGAAAATGTTGAAATGTAAATAAATGTTGAGTGATATAAGGTACTCCTGGCACTGTAGGCTGTGCATTAGAACATTAGAATCCCTGGAACAAGCACTCCTTTATGAATGATAACAACTTTGTGTGTGGTCCTGACTATATCACCAACTAGCTGTGAGAACTCAGTAAAATGAGGAGAGCAGAAAAATCATCAGAGGTCTCTAAGGCCTGTTGCAAGTCTGATATTTTCTCTTATGCAAATTAAACATACTTCTAAAAACAGTTTATATGATTGATTATCTTATTTCCTGGCCCAGAAGCAGGAGTGTAGTAAAATAATCAATCATATATAAACTTTCTTCCTTCCTCCCTGACAGAAAACAAACGTCAATTTAGGCTGGCTCAGTCCAGTGCATCCCAGATCAAGTCAGTATCCAACTAAGCACTATTCTAGCTCTCAGCTGAATTGTCAAATCCCTATTAAGATTAGAATAGATAATTAAGGTGTTATTTTAGTGGAGAGACAGGGTATTTTTATTTTAACAGGACAAAAAGGAAGGTAGGCTTCATTCCGTCTTCACAAACATTTATTTTCTCCTCTGTACAACAGCCTAAGGCCCAAGGGCGCATTTCCCAGGTGACCAGAGCTACTAGTGCACTGTAGTCTAGAAGGGTCAGGGTGAAGCAGTGGTTTTCAAACTGTAGCTTGCAGCAGAATCACATGGAAGGCTTGTCATAATCAGATGGCTGGACTCTACCCCAGAATTCCTGATTCAGTAAGTCCAGGATGGGGCCAGAAATCTTGTATTCCTCACAAATTCCTACAGGGAATGAACTGTTGGTTGTTGGCTCAGAACCTTACTTTTAGAACCAGGGAGGTAGAGAACCTCAGGGAGTTGATAGTTGGAGGCAGGTTATTTTATCTCTGAGAGGTTGTCAAGTTGGAACATGATTTAATATATCAGAGAGAGAGGTGAAGAGAACCTCCATAAACGTTTTCATTGTGGTCTTTACCTTTCCTATTTTTAACTTTCCTAAAGAGGTAGGGAGCTTCTCTTAAGACCTTTCTAGATCATTAAGTGTATCTCCTTTCAAAGTCCCATTACATGACATACCAATTGAAAGAAACCTGTTTCCTCTTGAATCATCTATTTGATGGCTATGTAATGTGAGAATAGCTCTTTAATGAAACCGGTACATTTAAGCCTTTCATAAATGTTTTATGCCACTTAAGAGGGGGTCTCCCCAAGTTAATCTTAAAAATGCAGTCTTCTGACACTCCTTTATGAGTGCCTACTATGCACAAGGAATCAGATTAGGGACTATAGGAAATATTTACTGGCTGCAACGTAATTATATTGTATTGTGGAGTTAAGGGTACAAAGCAGAAGATGGCATGTGGCCTTACAAGGGCACAGGCAAAGTTCTACAAGGTCCAGGAAGGGTCATACTTTGAGGAAAGAATCATGGACAGCTTCATGGTATGGATTTTATTTTTCTCAAGGTTTTGAGCATCTGGAAATTTGGCCCTTTGTTACTTGATGTTTAACGCTTTTTGTGGTACTACGAATGATTTAAGCTAATATCAAGGGTATAACATTGTCTCTCTAAGAAATAAAAAGGAGAAAGCTGCATAGAACAGAATAAAGTAAAGGGTTATTCACGGGATGGGAACCTGGAAGTCATAGTAGCATAACTGTTTACTCACAGTAGTTCAATGGAACTCCCTGCTCTAACCTCATCTCTGCTTCCATCATAAACACACACACACACACACACACACACACACACACCCCTCCCACCCACACTGCTCTTTCAGCCTACCCATGTGCTAAGCCAGCTGGGCAATTGCAATTTTAGAAAGAGCAGAGAAGAGGTGCTCAAAAACACATTAGTCACCTTATAAACCAGAGCTGTTGAAACAAACATAATTGCAGTTTCACTGGAACTATTCTTATTTAACACTAAAATAAATAGTGTTGTGCATACTAATCTCTTGAGTATTTCAAAATGGATATAAGTCAGAATATGAGTGAAATTCAAACGGTGACATAACTTTCTACTCAATGTGTATTTAGTTCAATTAGATATATACTTCTGATCATACTTAAAATTGAGATGGAGGGTAAAGTATCTCAAAACTTTTAGCAGCAGGTGGGAAGAAAGTACCTATACCACATTACTATATTATAAAGAAAAATTTAGGCCAGGCATGGTGGCTCACATCTGTAATCCCAACATTTTGGGAGGCAAGGTTGGAGGGTTATTTGAGCCCAAGAGTTTGAGACCAGCCTGGGCAAAAAAGTGAGATCCTGTCTCTACAAAAATTAAAAAACAAAAAAATAGCCAGGCATGGTGGCATGCACCTGTAGTCCCAGCTACTCCAGAGGCTAAGGTGGGAGAATAGCTTGAGCCTGGCAGGTCAACACTGCAGTGAGAAGTGATCATGCCACTGCACTCTAGCCTGGTGACAGAGCAAGACCCTGTAAGAACCTGTTTGAAAAAAAAAGGAGAAAATTTTAAATACGGTCTTCATACATAATGCTATGGTTTTTGATATTATTTAATTAACATAAGTATATTTCACTTCTAAAGTCAGAGTAGAACAAAAAAGGCTGTATTATAAAAGAGTTCCGTTTTTTAAACCAAGTGGGCGACTCTCTCTTGAGTACACCCACACTCCCCTTTTTTGAGTGTGTACTTTTCAGAAAAAACAAAAAAAAAAACAAAAAAACTGGGCACAGTGGCTCACACCTGTAATCCCAGTATTTTGGGAAGCTGATGCGGGAGAATTGTTCAAGACCAGTCCTGAGGACTTAGCAAGACTCAGTCTCTATTAAAAATTTTATATACATATATATATAATTTTCTATATAAATAATGTATATAACATATTAAACATAGACACACACACACACCCCCCAAAGTGAATGATTTTTCAGTTTCCTTTTAATTCTAGATCCTTGAAGACCATTAAACTCCCATCTTTTATTAAATGATTGTTTGAAGCATGTATAATCATACCTTTTAACTGCTGCTGGTGATCAGGCATACTAGTCCATTCAAAGCTAAGCACCCCTCTTATACAACATCTGAGAAGAAATACATTTGAATTATTTACAGAGCAAAGGCTGTTCCAGTGGAATGGAGTCAATAGCAATGTAAGCAGAAATATAGAAATCTATGTGGTATAATCAAAAGCATAATATTAAGTTTTGTCACTAGCTGTGAGACTTTGAATAGCTCACTTCATATCTCTGGGTCTTAGTTTATTAATCTATAAAACAGAGTAATTGGACTTGATAAGTGGTTCTGAACTAGAACAGGCATCAGAACCATTAGGAGAGTTTCTTAAAAGCATCCATGGGCCGGGCGCAGTGGCTCAGGCCTGTAATCCCAGCACTTTGGGAGGCCAAGGCGGGCAGATCATGAGGTCAGGAGATTGAGACCATCCTAGCCAACATGGTGAAACCCCATCTCTACCAAAAATACAATAATTAGCTGGGTGTGGTGGTAGGCACCTGTAGTCCCAGCTACTCAGGAAGCTGAGGCAGGAGAATCACTTGAACCTGGGAGGCAGAGGTTGCACTGAGCCGAGATTGTGCCACTGCACTCCTGCCTGGGTGACAGAGCAAGACTCCATCTCAAAAAAAAAGAAAAGAAAAAGAAAAGCATCCATGCCAGTCCCCCATGCCCAGTTATACCCCACACCACCACCCCATCCCAGGCCTGGAAGGTGCTCTCCAACAAAATTCTCTAGGTCATACTGGAGGGACTTCTGGATTCTTTCCACCTCCCATCTAAGACTCTCTAAGCTATGAAACATATCTTTATTTTCTCTCACGTTATCTCAAAGTGGAGCCAAGTAAGAGAAGCACTTAAGGCACTTAAATGGAAACTTGAATATGTATTAAACAAAGATGTCTTCCTATCTTATTCTGCTTGAAATCCTAGAATTCAAGCTCCCAGAGTCCACTGCAAACTTAGGCTATATCTAGAGCTTTAAAAAAGAGACATGATTCTACATTCTTTTAAAGCTTTCGTATCCGTACTGGCCTCAACACTTGTTCTGTTTCATACTGGAATGTCTTTTTGTTGTTGTTGTTGTTGTTAAAATTTGTTCAGAAAAAAAAAAATGTATCCTTTCTAGCTTGAATAGTCATTTAATCATAATCAAAATAACATTGGTTAAATGCCCTTTTCTGCCTGATACAATGCTAGAAAGCTCATAAAACAAGAGAAAAATAAATCATTCCTGGTCTCTGAAAATATGTTTCAAAGTCAATAGCATAAATACCAACCTTGAAGGTTTATGGTTTCATGATTCAAGATACAGAATTTCATGGTGCACCGTGAATTCTTTTTTTCCCAAAGCACTTGAATATTTATTACCTATTTTTGTCCACAGATCAGCCTTTTAAAAAACACTCAGAAAGTATTTTCATTCTTATACAATAAACTAAAAAAACAGATTAGATTCCTTGTTTTCTGTGAAAAACAAGTTCCGGAAAGGTGGATAATCTTTCTAGCCCCAATGCCTAGCATAACATAGGTGCTCAATAAATATTTGAATAACTGGATGTGTTGCCTTCTTTCGCCAACTAACTCTCCCAGGCAAGCAGGCAGCGGGTTGCCTGGACTAATCTGAATCCTCACACACGATACCATGAGAATGAGCATCCACTTTCTTGGTTTGGAGTTGCTGATTTCTGGGGTTTTCAAGTGGTAATGCAGTGAACAGACCAGGAGAGACACTGCAGACTTGTAATCGCATGCCTTATTATTTTCACTGACTTCAAGGATGCTTTTAATTACCTCCTGATTCCTGGGGCAGCCTCAGCCTTGCTGCCTTTTATAGCAGCTGTAGCAGCTACAACTTTGGAATAGTTGACAGCTGTTCATACTTATTCATGTTTGTGCAGCACCTGACACAGGGCCTGGATTTAGGTGTTCAATAAACATTTGTTAAACTGAATTATAGAGGCTGCTAGGTCTAAAAAATACTGATGTGTGGCTCCCATGCCTAGAGATTCAGATTTAATTGGTCTTCAGTATGGCCTCATATCAGTGTTTAAAAGTTTTTTTAGGTTATTTGAAGGTGCAGCCAAGGCTGACGACTATTGAATAGCCTTGATACACCCTGTCCTTTATTAAGAGGGAGATTAGTAGTTCATAAACACACACACACACACACACACACACACACACACACACACACAAGATGTTAAAGAGAGACTAGCATCTTAATAGAAAATTTCTCTCTAATGTAGTTGGAATTCAAAGCTCAGAAAATAGCAGGAGGACATTCAGAGAGAAATAAGCACAAATGCCACTGACTTTATGAAACCTTTCAATGGCATTGCTTTGTTCCTAAGATACAGCCCAACATTCTTTGCTTTGTTTGCTTATTTTTTGAGATAGGGTCTGTCACCCAGGTGGAGTACAGAGACACAATCACAGCTCACTGCTGACTCGATCTCCCAGACCCAAGTGGGATACTCAGCCACCAAAGTAGGTGGGACTACAGGCATATATCACCATGCTAAGTTTTTTCTAATTTTATCCTTTGTAGAAATGAGGTCGCATAATATTGTCCAAGCTGGTCTCAAACTCCTGGCCTCAAGCAATCCTCCTGCCTAGGCTTCCCAAAGTGCTGAGATTACAGGTGTGAGCCACTACACCTGGCCTGACCCAACATTTTCTCATGGCTACAAAGCCTCTATCATGACACCCCAACCTGGCTTTCCAGTCTCATCTGGTGCTGCCTCCTCCCTCACCCTCTTTGCAGCCTGCCTGCTGGCCTTCTTTCAGTTCCATGGTCTGCCATGCCCCTTCCCACTTTGGACCCTCCCAGCTAGAATACTGTTCACTCCTCATTCTTACTTTCATCCCACCCATCCTACCCAAGCCTTTGCCTTGCCAGCTCCTAAGCACTGTGGGAGTCCATGATTGAATGTCATTTTGTCAGGGAAGAATGATTTCCTTGACCCCTCAGAATAGAGGTTATGCCTTGGCTCAGCACCTGTCATAGCACTCATTACAGCTATCATCAATTATTTATTTGGTTAATTGTTTAACATCTGTCTTCTTCACACAGGAATGGGATTGGATTGATTTTGTTTGACTCTCAATGAGCCTCTGCTACTGAATCATTCTGCAACTTTGGACATATTATTTAACCTTGCCTGGCTTCAAGTTTCTAATTAGTAAAATGGTAATAGCAATACTACTTATAGGATTGCTGTAAGAATTAAATGAGATCATTCCTGCAGAAGGCTTGTGGTTCAGTGCCTGTGACATAGTAAGTGCTAAAAAAATAAAAATAAAAAAAAGGATGATTATTCTGAAAAGGTCTTTAGCTTAGACATGTTTCAGATGGCCTCTTAAGGCCCCTTCCAAACTTCCTCTCACAACTGTATGATGCCACATCATTTTGGAGTTTAGGGCTTAAATAACAGCTACTTTATTCCCTTCCAAAATAGGTAATCAAATCAGAAATAAAACACAGAAGACAGAAAAATAAATACCAAATTGTTAACTTTAAAACAGATAAAACTCATTGGATAGTGTGACTTTAGATATGAAACCAAAGGGGCTTATTAACACCCCTCCCCAAATTGAATTTGCCTCTCCTTATGGGCAGAGATGCTTCAGCAGGCAAACCGCAGGGAAGAGCAGAAAATGTAGGCATCCTGGGTATAGACTGGCTCTGCAAGACTGGCACTGAGCTAAGTGACTTCACCAGTCAGATAAGTTATCCCATCTCCTTGAAGGAGAAGAGAGAGAGCAGAAGGTAAAATGTGTCCTGGCATGTCTTTCTTTGCTGGGGAAGGGAGTGGATCATCTATTCCTTCTATGGAAACACAAGGAGTGGGAAAGAAGTACTCTCTCCCCCATGGTGTGGTTCCAATGCCAGGAGAATGATATTTCTCAGAAGATAATTACAAAATTTACTTTGAAAAACCAAGTCGGCCGGGCGCAGTGGCTCAAGCCTGTAATCCCAGCACTTTGGGAGGCCGAGACGGGCGGATCACGAGGTCAGGAGATCAAGACCATCCTGGCTAACACAGTGAAACCCCATCTCTACTAAACTACAAAAAAAAAAAAAATTAGCCGGGCGAGGTGGCGGGCGCCTGTACTCCCAGCTACTCGGGAGGCTGAGGCAGGAGAATGGCATGAACCCGGGGGGCGGGGCTTGCAGTGAGCTGAGATTCGGCCACTGCACTCCAGCCTGGGCAACAGAGCCAGACTCTGTCTCAAAAAAAAAAAAAAAGAAAAGAAAAACCAAGTCATACTGCACTATGGGTGATATGTCTGATAATGATATACCAGAAGTTTGGTGAATGACTTATTTTGTCTTTTAAATCAGGTGGTGTCTCTAGGTGTCTGTATGGATAACAATGTTTGAGGATAACATCAAGATTCTTAATCTGAGGCCCCTCATAGCTAAGGTCCAGGCCTATTCTGGCCTTCCAAGATCACTACCAATCTCTTGCCCGTTCTTCAGGAGAGACCCTGATTTTCAAACTGGTGCAGGTCTGTGACCACGTTTTTATACCTATTGATGTCAAAATGAGAAAAATAAATGATGTAACTCCTGTGGTCTGAATGTTTGTGTCCCCGCTAAATTCATATGTTGAAATCCTAACCCCTATGGTAATGGTATTAAGAGGTGGGGCCTTTGAGAGATGATTAAATCATGGAGTCAGACCCCTCAAGAATGGGATGAGTGCCCTCGCATAAGAGACCTGAAAGATACCTCACCCCTTCCACTATGTGAGTACACAGCAAGAAGACAGCAGGCTGTGAACCAGGAAATGGGCCCTCCCAGAGCCTGAATTTACAGGCACCTTGATCTTGGACTTCCAGCCTCTAGACCTATGAGAAATAAATTTCCGGGCCGGGCACAGTGGATCACACCTGTAATCCCAGCACTTCGGGAGGCCAAGGCAGGAGAATCACCTGAAGTCAGAAGTTCAAGACCAGCCAGGTCAACATAGTGAAACCCCATCTCTACTAAAAATAGAAAAAATAGCAGGGCGTGGTGGTGCGTGCCTGTAATCCCAGCTACTCGGGAGGCTGAGGCAGGAGAATTGCTTGAGCCTGGGAGGCAGAGGTTACAGTGAGCCAAGATCACGCCATTGCGCTCCAGCCTGGGTGACAAGAGCAAAACTCCGTCTCAAAAAAAAAATTATTGTTCATAAGCTACCCGGTCTACTATGGTAGTTTGTTATGGCAATCCAAACAAACTAAAACATAACCAACCACTATTTTAGGGAAGCTAAATGTGTAAGGCTTTATTAAGGATTATCACATAGTTTTTAAAACTATGGACTTTGGAGAAATGAATCCAAATTCTGACATTACTGTATGACTTAGAACATATTACCTCTTTGTACCTCAATGTCCTCGTCTGTAAAATGGGAACAATAACAGTATCCATCTCATAAGGTTGTGTGAGTAAAAGAGTACATTCAAATAATTTAGATCAGCATCTTGCCTATGTGTTCAATAAATGTTAGCCACTACTATTCGGTTTGAAAGACCACTGTTTATTCTGGAATTATATCCACTTTATCACTTTGGTATTAAACTGTCTCTTCATAAAATTATATCAATTGTTTCTAGTAAATCCCTTTTTAAATTTCCTTATCTGACAAAATTAAAAGTTGGCAAATTATAATTGTCTCTCCAATTTTTGTTTTTAAATATAACTGATTTGTAAAAAACAAAGTGTAAAAAGTAAAGTAGAGGTTCCTCTTCAAAGACTTTCTCCCCATCTAATTAAGGATAAATAGTAACTTCTCTTAGAAGCAAAATTTATTCAAAGACCTGTGCTAACATTCCTTAAATATCTGCTAGCCATAATAAAGAAATCAGTGTACTTTATGTTCTTAGCTCCCACAATTTAGCCTAAATATTTGCCCTGGCATGCTTATACTAGTCCAAGCAAGCATTAGGTTATAGCCTGTTCCTCTTTCTTGTTTGAAGGTGTTTTTACCTTTCTCAGCATTCCACAGGTTACTGCCTCCTTCCTTTGTTCTCCTCTGCCTTTGCCTCTTTTAAAAAGTTCTAAGTTGCTAGCCAATCAGGACAAATACAGAAAGTCCCATTCCAGCCAATGGAAACTGGACACAGCAGTAAAGTGAACCATCAGGTTATAAGTGACACTGTCTCCTTTGTTTGGTGTACTCTCGTGGCAAAACTGCTGGTGAGTGTACCCTTTCTGCAGAAAGTATAAAAATGGCCTTGCTGAGGAAATTAAATTTATGTTCAAGTGCTATTTCTTTACAGCACCAAGGAACAAGCATTATAAACAAAAGTATCTAGAAACCACTTCTAAAAGGGAAAATTACGCTATTTTTCTCCTTCTCACACACTCATGGAACACTTTTATGACTAAATGTGTTGTGGTTTTTCCCCACACACCAAGCAATTCTTCAGTAGTGTCTCCAGCTGGGTGTGTTCTACCTCAACCTGGCACTGTCTACTTAGAGATAGTGTCAGATCCCACAGACTGAGGGCTCAATCCCACAAGACTGCCCCCTACTTCATATCCAATCTCAAGCAGTAGGTTGTCACCTATACTGATGACTAACAAGCTATAAATCAGGGCTCCCTCTAGCCCTCCTCAGGTTCAATTAATTTGCAAGAGTGGCTCACAGAATGCGGGAAAACACTACTTACATTTGCCAGTTTATTGATGAAAGACATTTTAAAAGGATAAAAAGGAACACCAGATGAAGAGAATCATGGGGTGAGGTGTTGGGGGAGGCGCAGGCCTTCCACGCCCTCTCTGGGCACCACCCTCCAGGAACTTCCACTTGTTTGGCTATCTGAAGCTCAACCCTTGTTGAGGAGTTTTTAGAGCTTAATGTCCAGCCCCACCCCCTTTCCTGGAGGTTGATGCCAAAACTTCCAACTCTCTAATCACTTGGTCTTTCTGGTAATTTGGCCCCATCCTGAGGCTATCTAGGGGCCCTACCCTAAGTCACCTTATTAGCATAAACTTCCTCATTATCAAAGGAGCTCCCTGTGAATAACAAAAGACATTTCTATCACTCAGGAAATTCCAAGTGTGTCAGGAACTGGAGATAAAGATCAAAGATACTGTTTGTATTTCATATTATACCACACCACTGAACTACAGTGCAGTGCTTCCCACTTTCCTTTTAGGAAGATCTTAAAGCTAAGGCGATAGAAATATATATAATTGTAATTAACTTTTAGAATATTACAAACTCTCCTGCCCCTTTATCCACATACTTTGTCTTTGTTGCAATGTAGTATCCTACGAAGTTTCTGTTAAAGGATTTGCACAAAGGTCTGGAGGGCTCTGTGAAAATGTTCATGGGTTAAACAGTCTCTGATCATGGGTAATTATTCTGCCCATTTTCCTTGATGTGGCATCATGCAGTGGTGAATTTATGATAAACATGTAATCGTCCTACAAATTCTTCCTGCCTGCTGAACAGACAAAATCAATTCACTGAGACCACGGCATTAAGTAGAGAAAGAGTTTAATTGACCCAAGGCCAGCCCACATGGGAGAACTGGAGTTATGACTCACATCAGTCACCCTAAAGGCTCCGGTGTTAGGGGTTTATATGGACAATGTGGTGGGCAGAGGGCTAGGGAATGGTGCTGCTGATTGGTTGGGATGAAATCATAGGGGTGTGGAAAACTATCCTCATGCACCAAGTCCATCTCTGGGTTTGGGCCACAGGATCAGTAGCGTTCAAGTGTACTCAGTCTGAAAAACATCTCAAAAAGACCCGTATTAGTTTCTACAACAATGATGTGATCTATAGGAGCAACTGGGAAGGTCACAAATCTTGTGACCTCTCGCCACATGAGCCCAGAGCGGTAAGGGATTAGAAACTACATCTACCTCTTAGCAGAGTGCAGACCTCTCTCATAATCCTAACCTCGTGGCCTTTCACTGGTTTTTGAAAGGCAGTTTAATTTTGGGAAGGGCTGTTATCATGCTTGCTTAAAGGTTAAACTATAAACTAAATTCCTCCCAAGGTTAGTTTCACCTATGCTCAGGAACAATCATGGACAACTTGAAGGTGAGAAGCAAGATGGAGTTAACTATGTCAGATTTCTCTTACTGTCATAATTTCACAATGGCAGTTTCAAATGCTCCTCATGATGATATCTGTGGTGACAGTGATCCTAATATTCTCTGTCCCTTTGTTAGATATGAGTTCTAAATTTCTTTTCAAAGAATCAATATGTTAGTATGTTCAATTCTTTGCCTTCTACTGTTAAACTTAACTTCTTCGTAAAGCAAGGTTTTTTAATTACCTGCTCCACCCTGACTCATTACAATTACCTGCTCTGTCATAACCATTTTTCCTGCCAAACCACTTACCCTATCACTCTCTTTAAATTAGCCAATTGGAATTAGTTTAGCCTGTATGGTCTAACCCCAGCCAGTAGGGGAACGACACAGCAGCAGGGGCCAAGGATAAGAACCCCTTCCCCTCCTTTGTCCAAGTGTGCGCTCACCATTGCTCCATCTGTAAGGGCACACCCTTCTATAGAAGTGACTTGCCTTGCTGATAATTAAAAAGAAAATTTTATATTTTAGTGCTATTTCTTTTGCGGCACCAAAACTTTATTTATAACAATTTGGGGGCTTGCCCGTGACTACATTCCCCTCCACAGTGGTCTCTGGTTCTCTCTCATGAGGAGGTACGCCCCACCCCCTTGTGGCAGCCTCAGGGGTGAGAAATCAGGACTTACCCAGTGCGAGGAATAACCCAAGCTCTCAACAACATGGAAAGAAACTGACTAGCAACCTAGCTTAAAGGATCCTCACATACTGTGGTGACGACTCTGTGCACAGACCAAGGAAGGTGAAGCCACAGGAGCTGGTAAAGTATTTCCTTGGTGGTCAGGACTAAGGAAAAAGCCAGGGGGTGGTAAAGCATTCATTGGTTAGGACATACTAAGGAGACAGAAACCCCAGGGGCAATAAAGCATTCCTTAGTCGGGACTAGGGAAAGAAAGCTGCAGGGGGCGGTGAAGTATTCCTTAGTCAGGATGTCTTGGAGGTTAAAAAGAGGTGAAAAATCCCCATGAGGTGGGGTTGAACCTCAGAAAGAGGTGAGAAATCCCCATTCGGGGGTGAACCTCAAAAAGAGATGAGAAATCCCCATGGGGGCGGTGAACCTCAAAAAGAGATACGAAATCCCCATGGAGGGGGTTGAACCTCACACAAACCTCTGGTAGTAAGAAAAATATTCAGAACCCCCCTTTCCTTTCTTCTCGGGGGAAGAAAGAGTAGCTCCACTCCCGCCCGTCCCTCGTAGGGGAAGGGGAAAGAGAGGGGAGAACAGCAGCATAAGCGGCTGGCAGAGGCAGGGAAAGACCAGCAGAGAGGGGAGAGAGAGAGAGAGACAGAGAGAGAGAAGAGAGGGGAAAGAGAGAGAGAAAAAGAGAAGCAGAGAGAGAGGAAGAGACAAAGAGGGAGTCTAAGAGAGAGGAAGAGACACAGAGACAAAGACGGAGTCAAAGAGAGAGAAAAAGAGAGACAAAGTCAAAGAAAGAAAGAGAAATAGAAGTAGTAAAGAGAAAATGGTGTACCCTATTCCTTTAAAAGCCAGGGTAAATTCAAAACCTATAATTGATAATTGAAGGTCTTCTCCATGACCCTATAACACTCCAATACCACCTTGTTGTCAGTGTAAACAAGGGCATAGCCGAAAGCACTGAGGCCGCTGACAACCTATAGCCTTACTAATCAAAAATCCTTAACCCAGTAACTCATAAAACCCAAATGCATTCAATCTGTAGCGGCATCTGTTTTGCTAACAGAAAAAAGTAGAAAAATAACTTTTAGAGGAAACCTCACTGTGGTCATCAGGTCAGAACTGTACTAAGTCAAAAAAGAAAAGAAAACAAAGAAGCAAAGAGGTAGCTTACTGACTCAAAAACCTTAAAGTATAAGGTTATTCTGTTAGAAAAACATGTTTTAACATTAACCACTGAAAATTCTCTTAACCCAGAATTCCTAACAGGTTTCCTAACAGGGATCTAAATCTTAATTATCTTACAAAGGTCCAACCAAACCAAGGAGGAACTCCCTTCAGAACAGGACAATAGATGGTTCCTACCTCCTGGGTGATTGGGGGAAAAAGACACAGTGGGTATTCAGTAAATGATAAGGAAACTCCTGGAGAAGCAGAGTTAGGAAAATTGCCTAATAATTGGTCTGCTCAAACCTGCGAGCTGTTTGCACTCAGCCAAGCCTTAAAGTACTTACTGAATCAGGAATGAGCCATCTATACCAATTATATGTTAATATGGACTGAATGAGGTCTTATTAATAGCAAAGAATAATTGAAATCCCAAACTTACAAAAGTAACTTTACAAAAGTAAAGTTTGCTAAAAGTTAACCGGTAACATGTATTATCCTAACTTCTAATCTGTGGCCTTAGACAGTCTAGTCCACAGACATGAAGGAAGTTCGCTTTGGAAAAGAATGGTTATCATCTTTGAGAAAAAATAAAAACAGTGTGGGGAGAGTTTATGTAAAAAGTAATGTTATGTGGTAAATTCTTGTCCTAAAATAAATTAACAGGTTGTTTAAAGAAAGGGATGTTTGCAGCAAGTCAAAAAATTGAGGCATGTCGAACAATTGTCTGTAAAAGTCGTGAAAAAAAAGTTATAACAGGGAATTTATGCAAGAAATGTTGTATAATTTAAAAGTAATTAGGCCTCTTGAATGTAAAACTATTGAAGAAACAGTTTATGTGCAAGTTGTATAAGGAAAGTAAAATATACCTTTGGTTAAAGGATTATAAGGAGGCATAAGAATGTGGATTTTTACCTATATTAAAATGTTTTTAAAAATTTTGTTTTAAAGGTTTAAGCAAGAAGTTTTGAAATGTTAATTGTAAAGGAAATTTTTTGTGTAAACATATTGGCCAAAGTTAAAAGGGTATCATCCAGTTTTTCTGTGAACTGGACGTTAAAATAAAAGCACAACAGGTTTTTCTTGAAGCACTAACCTGCTCTTTAACAAAAATTATAAAAGGTTAAAAAGAGACTATAAAAATCTTACCTTATGGTCAGACATTAAAAATTGAATAAATATTGTCTACAAGGTTTTATTAAAATTAAGTTTAACATAATAACACACTAATATAAAGGTGAAATTTAGCTTAGCTTGTATAAAAATCAGACAGGAAGCACTGTGAAATATAAAATGGTGTTTGGCTTTCTTTGGACTAAAAAGTAATAAAAATAGGTGCTAAAGGAAATTTCTCAGTAAGAAGGCACCAAGGACTATAAAGTCCACTGCTGATGTCCCCACATTTAAAACAAAATGTCAATTTCTTACAAATTATATAATTGGTTTATCTTCCACTTTCCTTTCCCTCAAAACTAAAAGTCTTTTAGCACAAGTACCACCCCTAGAATTTCTGGTAAACCTGCACCAGCCTGAGGATCACGTTGTCATCAAATGGTAGAAAGAAGGAAAACTAGAGCCAGCCTGGGAAGGACCCTACCTTGGGCTGCTAACCACCAAGAAGGCTGTTTGCATAGCAAAAAAGGGATGGACTCATCACACTCGAGTCAAGAAAGTGCCGCCCCCTCCAGAGTTGTGGGCCATAGTCCCAGGGGAAAACCCTACGAAACTAAAGTTAAGAAAAATTTAACTCTCTTTCATCTATTATATTACTCTTTCTTCTTTCCTCACTCTATTGCTGACCATCTAGTTAGTAACATAACCAAGTCAATTTCACCTCAAACTATTGCATTTAATGTTTGCCTTGTTATACCCTGTGGGGACTTGCTAACTGAAATACAGCTCTCTACTTCAGAAAAGTACCTCTTCCCTCCTGAGTCTCCTCAGACTGGGCATTAGTGAATTGGGACCATTTAATCCGGGGAGATTTCAATAAAGACCCCAGTGTCAACCAGGAGTCTTGCTCCCCGATGTAGAGTTTTTATGCTATAGTTGGTCCAACATTCTGTGAACCACTAAAGAGCAAGGATGGACGGCCCAATTGGTTTTTATAATTTCCTAAAACCATTTTACTAGAGGGACAGCCTGCCCCCACCCCCATCCCCCAACTGTCAGCTAAACCAGTGCAATCCTATACAGGTTATTATCTCAAACCCTCAAAGCTCTCCCCCTTTTCTAAGCCGGTTCCCTTCTTTAAGCTAGTTTTACGGTATGGGGGCTGAGGTTTCAGAGACAGATACTATTGCATTCTTTGAAATGCATTTCTTTGATCCCCTGCAACCTGCATCTTTCTCTAAGACTTCTTCCAAAACCTCTTACAATGGAACAATTGTTCCTCCTCCATCTAATGACAAGACCAAGATAGCTATGGTAGAAGTTAAAGACTTAAAACAAACTTTGGCAATTAAGACAGGATATCAAGATGCAAATGCCTGGTTGAAACGGATCAAATATTCCATCTGCACATTAAACAAAAGCAATTGTTATGCTTGTGTGCATGGCAGGCCAGGGGCCCAGATTGTCCCCTTTCCACTAGGGTGGTCTTCCAGTCTACCAGGTGTGGGCTGCATGGTAGTTCTTTTCCAGGATTCTACAGCTTGGAGTAACAAGTCGTGCCATGCTCTGTCTCTGCTATATCCTGACACTCAGTGGGTCAGCCCCCAAGGGCCATCCAGCTTCCGTCTCCCAACACTCAGTTCACTTCGTGTCTCTCATGACAGGGAGGAAACTTAGCATTCCTTGGAGACCTGAAGGGATGTGGTGAGCTTAAGAATTTTCAAGAGCTTGTCAATCAGTCAGGCCTTATTCATCCCTGAGTGGATGTGTGGTGGTATTGTGGTGGACCTTTACTGGACACTCTGCCGAATAACTGGAGTGGCACCTGTGCTTTAGTCCAATTGGCTATCCCATTCACCCTGGCATTTCATCAACCAGAGGAAGGAAAAATAAGACAGAGAAGCCCCTCATGGGTCTTTCAATTCTCACATGTATTTAAATGCCACTGGAGTCCCACAGGGAATACCAAATCAATTTAAAGCCCAAAATCAAATAGCTGCAGGATTTGAGTCAATATTTTGTTGGGTGACAATTAATAAAATGTAGATTGGAAAAACTACATCTATTACAACCAACAGCGATTTATTAACAACACTAGAGGTACTGTTAAAGGAATAGCTGAGCAATCAGGGGCTACTAGCCAGATGGCTTGGGAAAATAGGATAGCCTTAGACATGATATTAGCAGAAAGAGGAGGAGTCTGCATTGTGATTAAAACTCAATGTTGCACCTTCATTCCAAACAACACTGCCCCTAATGGAAGTATAACAAAGGCATTGCAAGGTCTGACTGCTCTATCCAATGAGTTACCCATCAACTCAGGCGTAAATGACCCCTTTACAGAATGGTTAGAAAAGTGGTTCAGTAAATGGAAAAGAATAATAGCCTCAATTCTTACTTCCCTCGCAGCCATAGTGCTTTATTCTTGTCTGGTGTTGTGTCACACCATGCATCTGTGGGTTGGTGCAGAGGCTCATAAAAATGGCACTTACTAAAACCTCCCTTAACTGTCCTCCACCTTATCCAGAGAAGCTTCTCTTAGAAAATCAAGGAGAACAACTAAGCCAAGACATGTTAAAAAGTCTGAAAAGAGCTGTAAAGAAATGCAAGAGGAGGGGTTGTTAGATACGAGTTCTAAATTTCTTTTCAAAGAATCAATATTTCAGTATGTTCAATTCTTTGCCTTCTACTTTTAAACTTAACTTCCTCATAAAGTAACCTTTTTCGATTACTTGCTCCACCCTGACTCATTCCGATTACCCGCTTTGTCATAACCATTTTTCCCGCCAAACCATTTACCCCGTCACTCTCTTTAAATTAGCCAGTTGGAATTAGTTTAGCCTGTGTGGTCTAACCCTAGCCAATAGGGGAATGATACAGCAGCAGAGGCCACATGCATCAGGGATAAGAACCCCTTCCCCTTCCTTGTCCAACTGTACGCTCACCATTGCTCCATCTGTAAGGGCACACCCTTCTGTAGAAGTAACTTGCCTTGCTGATAATTAAAGTTTTATATTTGAGTGTTATTTATTTGGTGGCACCAAAACTTTATAACACCTTGACTTGAGGCAATTGAGGCACTGAATGAACAAACTGTTCATTTGAGACTGACTGCAAGACAGTCAAGGAACTGGAGTGAAAACAAAGCTTATTCTGATTTCCAGACTGACCTTATGAAATCACTGTCACTCTGATGGTCACTAGCGGGAAGCAGAGTCATATTTTGAAATAAATTGGGGATTAAATGAGGAAATAAGAACCCATGTAGTAAGTGAGAATCCATGTCAGCGGTAACACTCAGAAGTTTTTCTACACATTCCACTGAGATATATTTTAAAAGTCCAGAGCATTTTCCCAGGACCCCCTTCTTACTTACATTACAGCATTGCTGATTAAAATTGTGATTAATTCTGGCCAGGACCACAATTAAGTGGTAATATTTTATCATACAAACATATAGTATTTTGCTTAAAACCAATGTTTAAGGGGATCTTTTACTATTAAACTATCTGGGCTCCTTTAGCCTGTTCCTCCAAGCTGGATCTAAGCATCTGGCACATCTCTTTGAATGGACAAAGGAGTGAGACCAAAGCTGTAGTCCCTTGTTGTCTGAGCTCTTGATCTGCCTTCCCTGATGGTCCTGCTTGCAGAGAAACAGAGAGATTAGGGAGATGCCTGGGTGCTGGGAATGTGACAAGTAACAGTTTCCATCAGCATTTATCTCTACTTGGCAAAAATAAGGAAGGTCTGGAAACAGGACTCTGGTGGAACGTGTTGGCAATCACAAAGCATCCTGAGTTGTGCTTTGGAATCCAGAAATACATGTGTATTATCCATCATAACCAGATAACAAGCCTCACAGTGACTGTGAGAGTCACTAGAATTTGACCTTCACTGAAATAAGAGCAACCATTTATTGGCCAAGAGATTTATATGCATTGCCTTTAATCATTACAATAACCCCTGAGATAATCTCCTATTTCATGCTTGAAGAAAACTGAGATTGAGGAAGATTTGATGATTTGTACAAGAGCACAAAGCCATAAATGTAAGGGGCCAGGGTTCCAATTCAGGCTTTTCTGGCTCCAAAGCCCAGGCTCTGTCCACTGTGCCAAACTGCCCCTTGCTAGGTACAAGGTAAGACTGCTCTCTGCAAGACCGGGCTGCATTTGTGAAACTGTCTTTTATTTATTTTTATTTTTATTTTTTTAATTTATTTTTTTGAGACGGAGTCTTGCTCTGTTGCCCAGACTGGAGTGCAGTGGTACTATCTAGGCTCACTGCAATCTCCACCTCCCAGGTTCAAACAATTCCCCTGCCTCAGCCTCCCAAGTAGATGAGACTACAGGCTTCCACCACCACGCCTGGCTAATTTTTGTATTTTTAGTAGAGACAGGATTTCACCATGTTGGCTGGGCTGATCTCCAACTCCTGACCTCAGGTGGTCCTCCCACCTCAGCCTCCCAAAGTGCTCGGATTACAGGCGTGAGCCACTGTACCTGGCCCCCAGATGGGGAAAATTAGAGCATAGTTAAAACATTTTTCTTTGTGTTCTACTCCCACTTATTTGTGTTTTGTTTGTTTTTTGAGACACAGTCTTGCACTGTTGTCCAGGCTGGAGTGCACTGGTGCAATCTCACAGTCACTGCAACCTCCACCTCCTAGGTTCTAGCAACTCTCCTGCCTCAGCCTCCCAACTAGTTGGGACTACAGGCGCACACCATCACGCCTGGTGAGTTTTTGTATTTTTAGTAGAGATAGGGTTTCACCATGTTGGCCAGGCTAGTCTCGAACTCCTGACCTCAGGTGATCCTCGTGCCTTGGCCTCCCACAGTGCCATTGTGCCCAGCCTGTACTCCCACTTCTGATTGCCATCACCCCAATTAGCCCTAATCAAGGTCCTCATGCCTGGGCAATAACATACCAAGAGGAGGTCCTAAGGCTTGAGACATGCAGCCATTATCTGGCCTAGAGTGAAAATCTACAATCAGGAAGGCAGGAGAATGGTGCCAAAGCCCAGAATCCTGACCAATCATCTGGCTAAACAGATACAGATGCAATGAGACTAGCCAAATCTAGTAAGGAGACATTAAACCAGATGTGGGCAAGTCAGGCAGGACAATGGTAGCCTGAGAAAATTTGAAATAATTCCTTGTGTACTGGGCTTGGCCCATTCTGCTGAGCCAAGATAGAATGAAAGGATTCAACCCTGTTGGAAAATCTTAGAGGTAACATTGTTTACAATTTTTGCACTGAGAATGTAGGTCATTAGAAGTTACGTCTGGGCTGGGCACAGTGGCTCATGCTTGTAATCCCAGCACTTTGTGATGCTAAGGCAGGTGGATCACTCAAGCCCGGGAATTCCAGACCAGCCTGGGCAATGTGGCAAAACCCTGTCTCTACAAAAAATACAAAAAGTAGCTGAACATGGTGGTGCACACCTGTGATCCCAGCTACTCAGAAGGCCAAAGCAGGAGGATTGCTTGAGCCCAGGAGTGCAAGACCAGCCTGGGCAAGATGGTAAGACCCATCTCTACAAAAAAAAAAAAAAAAATTTTATATATATATATGTGTGTGTGTGTGTGTGTAAAATAAAAAATAATTTTTAAAAAAGAAGTTAGGCTGGGTGCGATGGCTCACGCCTGTAATCCCAGCACTTTGAGAGGCCAAGGCAGGCGGATTACTTGAGGTCAGGAGTTCAAGACCAGCCTGGCCAACATGATGAAACCCCATCTCTACTAAAAATACAAAAATTAGCCGGGCGTTGGTGGTGCATGCCTGTAGTCCCAGCTACTCTACTCGGGAGGCAGAGGCAGGAGAATCACTTGTACCCAGGAGGCGGAGGTTGCAGTGAGCCAAGATTGCGCCACTGCACTCCAGCCTGGGTGACAGAGCCAGACTCAGTCTTAAAAAAAAAAAAAAAGTTACATTTGAAAGGCATTAATTTAAGACATAAATACCTAAAGATATATACCAAATGGCTACACTTGAAAATCAATTCTGACTATATTTCCAAAAGCAATAAAGATCATACTTGCATGGTAAGAATTTTTCAAGAACACTAAAGAGACAACTTCCCTCATCATCATCAGGAGCCTCTAACAATTCTGGCTCAGTATCTTTAAACCCACAGCACATGCCAAGCATATATACAGCAAATGTCCTTTCCCATTCCCTCTTTTGGACTTTACCTGAGAAACCCTCAGTTTTCCTACTTCCCAACCTGTCTGAACACTTCCGTGTACCCGCCCTGTTTAATATCTGACTCTGACAGGCTCCTTCTGACAGCTGTTCTGCAGTTCTGCCCCTGTGGCCTGATAGGTACCCTTGTATACCGGCGCTCTTCTGTATTGGAGCTGCTCCCTTCTCTGAGTTGTCCCTCCCTTAACTGATTTTTTCCAGGCTTCCAGGGAAAGCAGAGAGAGTACCCTTTCCTTTACTCGGAACCATGCAGTGATTACTCCAATAGTGAGAAAAATGTAAAAATCTCTCCTTTCCAATTATCTTTTTTTTTTGTATTTTTTCCTTTTTTTTTTTCTTCTTCCCAGAAAAATCTCAGGCACACTCCAATTATCTTCAATCTCATCTATAATGATCCATTCCTTTATTTTAAATGTGGGGGCTGCCTTTTTAAAAATTTAAGTGCTTCTTTTATTTATTATTATGATGATTTCTTTTGAGACAGAGTCTCGCTCTGTCGTCCAGGCTGGAGAGCAATGGTGTGATCTTGGCTCACTGAAACCTCTGCCTCCCAGGTTCAAGCGATTCTCCTGCCTCAGCCTCCCAAGCAGCTGGGACTAAAGGTGCATGCCACCATGCACACACCTGCTAATTTTATATTTTTAATAGAGACAGGGTTTCACCATGTTGGCCAGTCTGGTCTCGAACTCCCAACCTCAGGTAATCCACCCGCCTTGGCCTCCCAAAGTGCTGGGATTACAGGTGTGAGCCACTGTGCCCAGCTAAAATTTAAACATTTCTACAAGACAGAAAATTTTAGTATGAATGAATGTATCTCAATTTTTAACCCTGGGTCCGAAGAGACCAAGATAATGCCTGGGGAAGAGAAAGCAATTGAAAAAGAGAGAGAGACAAAAAGGAAACCAGAAGCACCAGACAATATCACTGCTTTCCAGTTTTGCTATTAATATGCACAGCATTGAAGTTTTTCAGACAATATCTTATCTTAGCTACATCTTTAGAACGAGTAAGTCAAATAGTTTACAGGTTTATTATTGTTGTCTTACACCCAAAATCAGAGACCCAAAATATAGACTTATTAATATTTGTGTAGTCGAATAATATTTTGAGCTATTAACCTAGAGTTCCTCTCCTTCCTCGCATCCTTTCTTCCCCTACCCTACCCGGTATTTCTTAGTTCCACTTGCCCTTCCCTGAGCCCTGGCAGCTAGGACATTCCATCTTCACTGTCTCAAGGTAGAACCTAAGGAAGCCTGCCAGGTCCTTCAGTTCTCCCCACTCAGCTGGATATGACAGAGTGTAAATAGCTGCATGATGTTTCCCCCTGCTCAGAGGGCCTCACATTTTCTATAGGTCACTATGTTACTCAAAAACTACTACAAATGTAGCTGAGAGAAGGCTAGCAGGCCTGAAGAAGCCTTGAGCTTGGGACAAAGAAGACAAAACAATGATCCATTGATCCACCATCGAAGATCAGACAGGAACACTGACAATTTTGGCAAATGCCAGAATGGATAAATGACAACAACATAAAACAGGTGCTCCCAGCTCCTCGCCTCCATTCTGACTACTTGGCACAGGTGAACATCCCAGAACTCAGACCCAGAGCTTCATTTTCAACTACCTGGCAGAACAGAGAAAAAATAAAGTATGTCTCTTATACAATCGAATGTGTAGCCTGAAATGTACACCCACTATGTTGGTTAACAGAACAAGGTGCAATGTGACCAAATAGAAACACATGTTTAAGAAACAAGAAGATAGGGCACAAGCTGGACATAGAAGTACACTGAGAGCCTCTGCCTTACACCAGGTGAACCACAGGGTCCATGTGCTGAGATGACATTGTATAAGGGTCCTATCCCTAGGACTCCAGTGCCAGGAACTCCTGCAGAAGCAGCACCTCCCACCTCACGCTCCAGAGGCTTTGCCCAGTGTGAGCTGATGAATGAAGTTGGCTAGGAACATATTTCAGTTAGCAAGAAGTATAATACATTTATTTCAGACCCCAACTTCTGAAAATTCTTTTGCAAGAACACTAAAGCTCAAACACTGTAAAGGAAAGAAAGGGGTCAGGGTTGGAAGAAGAATATAAAATAATATAAAACACAAAAATCAGATAATTGTGAAAATATGGAAGTATTAAAAAGAGATAACACATGAGATCATGGAAGTGGTCTGTAGGCCACATCCACCCTTTCCCAGTCCCCCGGGACACTGCTGCTACTTCAACAGCTGTAGTTTCCCTCTGGGTTGACGTGATATATCAAAGTTCAATTACTTACATATTGGTTGATAGCAGTATGCCAGATGTCCCCATTTGGTCAAAGGGCCAAAAAGTTTATGTAGTCATGGATGCTGATTTGGTGGTTGGAAAAACCATCATAAAAGGCTGTAGGCTGGGCATGGTGGCTCACACCTGTAATCCCAGCACTCTGGGGGGCCGGGGAGGGTGGATCGCCTGAGGTCAGGAGTTTGAGACCAGCCTGGCCAACATGGTGAAACCCTGTCTCTACTTAAACTACAAAAATTAGCTGGGCGTGGTGGCAGGCACCTGTAATCCCAGCTACTTGGGAGGCTAAGGCAGGAGAATTGCTTGAACTCAGGAGGCAGAGGTTGCAGTGAGCCAAGATCGTGCCATTGCACTCCAGGCTGGACAACAAGAGCGAAACTCTGTCTCAAAAAAAAAAAAAAAAAAAAAAAAAGGCTGTAGCTAAAAATGACCTTAGCTCAGTTTGTTACAGTAGGTAGTCAGGCAGACATGAGCAGGACAGGAGGTGGCACCCTCCCCACCCCCTACCAAGAATATCAGGCGATCATCAGGTGATGGTCAGGCGGTTGCTAAGTCTCTCCCTAAAATAATAATTGGTTGCAGCGAGCACCAGGGATAGGCAGTTTCCCAACAGATGGAAAAAACCTGAAACTGGTCATCAGCAGCTTCCCAATAATATCTCAGGAACTGGTTGAGTGGGCTCACAATGTGCACTAAGAGGCAAAATGGGGCAGTTTAACTGGTATATGACCTCCTAGGGACATTTGGCAGGTAAGTGAAGAATGCCTGGAGTGGGCATGTGTACAACTCCAGTAAACACACTGCCCATGCTCCCTTTCCAAGCGCTGGCAGGCCACTGCGTGTGCAGACAGCACACCCCCAAGGGAAGAATCAGGGGAGAAGGGAGGCAAGACCCCTAAGTCAACAGGTCAAAGTGGGTACTTGTCCTTCAAGTCGCCTGCTTGGTCCTCTTCCAAGAGTACTTTCCTTCCTTTTTTTCCTGCTCCAAAGCTTTTTAATAAACTTTCAGTCCTGCTCTAAAACTCGCCTCAGTTGGGCACGGTGGCTCACGCCTGTAATCTCAGCACTTTGGGAGGCCAAGGAGGGCGGATCACTTGAGGTCAGGAGTTTGAGACCAGCCTGGCCAACATGGTGAAACCCCGTCTCTACTAAAAATACAAAAATTACCCGGGTGTGGTGGCGGGTGCCTGTAATCCCAGCTACTTGGGACGCCAAGGCAAGAGAATCGCTTGCACCCAGGAGGGGGAAGTTGCAGTGAGCCAAGATGGGACCACTGCACTCCAGCCTGGGCAACAGAGTGAAATTCCATCTCAAAAATAAATAAATAAATAAAACTTGCCTCAGTCTCTCCTTCTGCCTTATGCCCCTCAGTTCAATTCTTTCTTCTGAGAAGGCAAGAATTGAGGTTGCTGCAGATTTGTACAGATTGGCCACTGGTAACAAATTTCCTCATATTACAGATAAGAAATAACCAGACCCTGTGAGAGTGAAAGAGTTGCCACAGCTCACATGTCTAACTAGTGGCAGAGCTGAGTCTGGAATCTAGGTTTCCTAATTTCCTGTCCCATACTTATTCCGTTCCTTCATTCCCACATGCCGCTGTTAGCTACACATCTTGAAACACACACGCTTTCCCTGATCTCTACCAAGAAGACTAACTTTTTCCCCCTCCATCTATGAAGGACATTGCTAAGGACAGCTAGGACCAACAAGGCCCAAAGCACCTACCTACAATGAGAAAGAGAAAGTTACTATAATCCAAATATTCTGTTTCTCCATACCTAGAGCTCTGCCTGGAGGAGTTCTGAAAAAGGCCTCCATGCAATAATAATAAATAATTTTTAAAAATTAATTAATTCTTTTGTCACTTGAGTACACTGATGGCTGGGGTGACAGCAAGCCTTAGTTGGGGAAAGGGTAAACCACCATTGCATCACCATGTCTTAGTGAGCTCTGGGGAACACAGTTAAAACATAGAAAGTAAACAGAAGAAATCTGGGCAGGCAAAATAAGTTTTTGCTCAATGTTATTGCCAATTAAACAGAATTGCTGTTCAGTTACTTCTTTGATAGAAGGAAACAATATTTATGTTCACTCAGGAAAAGGAATCTTCTAAGATAAGGTTGAAATATTCTAAAAAATAAGTATCAGAAAATTATTTGTCTTTGGGGAAAAGCCAAACTTAAGGAAGTCTCCTTTAATTACACTACCTTTGCAATAAAGCAGGACTGTTAAAAACGGATGGCATAGCCATTTTAAGGAGGCTGATAAAATTGTTCCTCTCAGCACCATAAGGCAGAGTGAGAAAAAAAAATTGTTCCTCATGTTTCATGAACAACAAAAAAAGCACTTTTTGAAAATAGAAGTCCTCTAATTCTTGAAGCTGGTACCTCCTAATATTTGTGAAAGAAATTTCTTTAAAAGGACACCTCTATTTAATTTAAAAATGAGTTATTGGATGTTCTTGTGTGATATTATTTTATAGAGAGTCTTGTGGTATAATGGCATCCCTTATCAGGAAGCAAGGTCTAGTGACAGACAGTATAATGAATGCAGGAAGTTAGCATGTAATTCAATCCTTTCTTATGGGTTTATCCAAAGCTAGATCTTCAACAGTATGTCTACACAGACCATTTCTGGAAATGTTCCCTCATCTTTACAATTATGGTAGGCAGTCTCATCTTTTTTTTGTTTTTTTGAGATGGAACCTCGCTCTGTCACCCAAGTTGGAGTGCAAGTGGCACAATCTCAACTCACTGCAACCTCTGCCTCCCGGGTTCAACTGATTCTCCTGCTTCAGCCTCCCGAGTAGCTGTGACTACAGGCGCCTGCCACCACACCCGGCTAATTTTTTGTATTTTTAGTAGAGACGGGGTTTCACCGTGTTACCCAGAATAGGGTCTCAATCTCCTGACCCTGTGATCTGCCCACCTCAGCCTCCCAAAGTGCTAGGATTACAGGTGTGAGCCACGGCGCCAGGCCAGTTTCATCTTCTTTAATTCATCCTATATCACATTGACTACTTAATCTTCCTTTTCCTTAAAAAAAAAAAGTGGGGGGGGGGTGGCAGATATGATGTTACTCTTCTGATAAAATATCCTTCCATGTTTTCATATTATGTACAGAATAAATTCTACTCTCATGAGCATGCCATTAGGAGTCCTCTCTGCTCAGGTACAAACTTTGGCACAAGTGGCATGCAATTATTGTTTTACTTTACATTTTTTGCTACTGTACCAGATGAAGTCTTTATCCTATTCTCTTAACAATTTTCAAGTTTTCATTTCCCCTTTTGTTAATTTATGTTCATAATTTCTGCTCACTTTTCTAAAGGAAGCCTATTATGATTTCCAGTCTGTGAAAAGGACCTCTTTATTTATTGAGGTTTGTAATCTTATGTCAGTCATATTTATGACAACACTTTAAGAGTTTGTTGTGATATTAACTTATGGGTGATGTTAGAAAGTCAAAAAGTTTACAGCTTAAGTGATAGGCCAGAGTTTGTCTTGTGTATAATTTATGTCTAGAATCTCTTTTTGGAAGCTTTCCCTCTCATCCTCTGTTCTTCCCATTTTTCTACCAGATTCATACGAAACTACCTAGAGTTTTCCAGTCTCAGGTATTTAACACACTGACATTGGCTGGTCTTCAGAGTTTAGACCCTTCATGTCTTTACCAATCTGCTAAATAATTAAGAGTTTATTAGGTTAATGGCAAAGGAGCTACCTTTTTCCCTCTGGATGGCAGAGTTTCCTTTGTGCCTAAAGTGCTTTAGCTGGGCCTGGCCCTAAGAGTTTTGAAACCTGGGTGATAGAAGTAAAGAAGTTGTCACTTAAGAGTTGCAGACTCTGGACAGGTGCAGTGGCTCAATGCCTGTAATCCCAGAACATTGGGAGGCCGAGGCAGGTGGATCACTTGAGGTTAGGAGTTTAAGACCAGCCTGGCCCACATGGTGAAACCTCATCTCTACTAAAAATACAAAAAATTAGCCAGGTGTAGTGGTGCATGCCTGTAATCCCAGCTACTCAGGAGACTGAGGCAGGAGGATCAATTGAAGTTTCAGGTGAAAGGCATGGCTCAGAGCTGGGGGTGTCCCCTCCTTCCTGCTCAGCTTGGCACCTGGATGGTAGAGCCAGAGGGAATCAGAAGACCATGCTCTTGGCAAGGCTACCACCAATATCAGAAGGGTACAGCATCATTACCAAGGAACGAGATTCCTTCAAGCTACTTAGAGGACAGGCAGGGCATATGGGTGAACACAGTGTTGCTAGGCTGGTAGAAAAGGAACATGGTTGGCTTGGATGGTTACTGTAGTGGACAGACTATAAGCAGATATAAGCTATCCTTTGGGGGACAACAGGGAATATTTGGGAAATATTTGACTAGGAATCAATTAAGTGGGGGCTCAAGTTATATTTGGAGCATTAAAAAGTTAATATGACCTCATGTATATCTAGTGAAAAGCCTGGTCATACCAGCTGCACACATTTAAAAATATACATACAGGCTGGGTGCGGTGGCTCATGCCTATAATCCCAGCACTTTGGGAGACTGAGGCCGGTGGATCACCTGATATCAGGAGTTCAAGACCAGCCTGACCAACACGGTGAAACCCTGTCTCTACTAAAAATACAAAATTAGCTGGGCATGGTGGTGCATGCCTGTAATCCCAGCTACTTGGGAGGCTGAGGCAAGAGAATCGCTTAAACCTGGGAGGCAGAGGCTGCAATGAGTCCAGATCGTGCCATTGCACTCCAGCCTGGGCAACAAGAGTGAAACTCCATCTCAATAAACAAACAAACAAACAAACAACGACAGTGTTCCTACCTTTGTTATGAATGTATGTCAAACCATGTAGGAAGGAAATGCCCTGTTGAGGAGGTGTTTTAAAGCGGGTTGAGCCTTGTGATGTCCTTTCCATCAAAATCAGCACAGTGACTGAGGATGAGCCCATGAGAAGACTATATGAGAATAATGGTATCAGTACTGGTCATGGAGTGAAACAAATACCTAGAGATGTCCTCATTCAATTATATGGACTGAGTGGCAATTATGTGCAAGGCCCTGTGCTACATGCTGAAGGAGCTATCAAAGTGCTTCCAGTCACATTGATTTAAGGAAGGCCGTAGTTCTGATTATTGCTAGGGACTTAAGCCCACCCTTTAAATATGTTATGGCATCTGCTATATTTAGATGATTTTTAGATGGGGTCTTGCTAAGTTGTCCAGGCTAGTCTCGAACTCTTGGGCTCAAGCAGTCCTCCCAACTCAGCCTCTCAAGTAGCTGAGACTAGATGCGTGCACCAACATGCCTGGCTCTAGATAATTATTGTTTTATTTTGTTTGACTTTTCTAGTAATCAACACTTGCTCATCATTCCTGGCTTACTCTCTATTTTCCAGTTCATCTAGCTCTTTCATGACTTTGGATCAGTAGGTATATGATTCTTTCTGCCTGGAATTTTCTTCTGCATTCCACCTCCACTCCCCTTTTCAGTTACCTTCTATTCGTCTTTCAAGTCCTAGCTTGGGTTTCTGCTATGGTTTAAATGTGCTCCCCAAATTTCATATATTGGAAACTTATTCCCCAAATTCATGTTGGTTGGAGGTGGGGCTTTGGGAGGTCATTAAGATTAGACAAGGTTATCAGGGTGGGGGCCCATGATGGGACTGTTCAAGTTTTATAAAATGAGGAAGAGAAAGGTCTGAGCTGACATGCATGCTCTTTCCTTTCACCATGTGATGTTTTCTGCCATGTTATGATCCAGCAAGAAGGCCTTCACCAAATGCTGGTATTAGGCTCTTGGACTTCCCAGCCTCCAGAGCCATGAGCTAAATACATTTCGTTTCTTTTTCTTTTTCTTTTTTCTTCATATTTTTAAAATTTCATTTTCTTTTTTTATTCTAATTTTTTTTTAATAAATTACTCAATCTGTGGTATTCAGTCATAGCAAAATAAAACAGATGAAGACAGTATCTCTTTTTCTGGGATGGCTTCTGCAAATGAATGTTCTCATCCTCACACCCAACTGATGGGTTGTTCATCCCTCTAAATATCATAATAGCACCCTTCAAGGCCCTTCTTATGGCTTCTTTCACACTTTGCAACTGCATATTTTCTACTTTTTCCACTATATCATAAGTCCTATATGGGTCAGTCTATTATTGTCTGTAAGAGTACTCTGTAAGAGTACTCTGAAAGAGTACAGTCAACACTCAGTATCCATGGACTCTGCATCTAGAGTTAACCAGCCACAGATAAAAAATGCAGGTAGGCCTACGATGCTTGTCTCTGTACTGAACATGTACAGACCTTTTTTTGTCATTATTCTCTAAACAATACAGTATAACAAGTATTTACATAGCATTTACATTATGTTTTATAATACAGATATTATATTAATAAGTAATCTATAGATGATTGAAAGTATACAGGAGAATACGCATGGGTTATATGCAAATACTGTGCTATTCTATGTAAGGGACTTGAGCATTCACAAATTTTGGCATCTGTAGGGGGTCCTAGAACCAATCACCCACAGCTACTGAGGGATGACAGTACTTGGCTGATACATAGTAGGCATTCAATACATATGTCTTCATTGGAGTTGACCTTTTGTCAATTACTCTAATAACTCATCACTCTTGAGAGAAGGATCATTTTCATTGTCCCTCATTTTACAAGTAGGAAAATATTGTCTGACAATTATTTATAAGAGCTGAAATATGCTACTGAGCATAAAATTCTATTTGCATCTTTTTTCTCCCTAAGAATTCTATGTTTTCACCTGTGACTTAGACTACCAGGTCATCAATCAGAAAACTCCAAGAAAGTTTCACTTACCTTAAAACTTATTTAGCTCTAATGGGGTTCTCACAGTTTTCATGACCTTTAAAGGAGATCGGAATTTGTAGGCACAAAAGAATCTCATGGGTTCCTGGACTCTTCTAAAGAAGATTTCAAACAAAGCACATTAAAGAATGTGTTAAATTGGCCAGGAGCGGTGGCTCACGCCTATAATTCCAGCAGATCACCTAAGGTCAGGAGTTCGAGACCAGCCTGACCAACATGGTGAAACCCTGTCTCTACTAAAAATACAAAAATTAGCTGGGCGTGGTGGCAGGCTCTTGTAATCCCAGCTACTCGGGAGGCTGAGGCAGGAGAATCTCTTGAACCTGGGAGGTGGAGGCTGCAGTGAGCCGAGATCGCACCATTGCACTCCAGTCTGGGGGACAAGACACAGACTTCGTCTCAAAAAAAAAAAAAAGAGTGGGTTAAATTTTAGTTTTTAAAACTCCATGGATTCCTCCACTGGTATTAAGAAGGCCAGCACTATTAAGTAGGGGAGAGCACAAAGTTGCAACAAGGACTGCACGTGATCTAGAATTCAGGTCTGTGGCCTTTCCAAGAAGTTGTACTAACATGGAGAAGCCAAAAAGGGTTTAAGAACAGCTTCAGAGAAGAGAACGTGGGTAATTACAGGCCCTTTGAGGACTGAGAGGTTGAGTCCCTTTTCCTCATCTCTGTGTAGATTGGCCAACAGTTCTGAGATGAACAAGGTTGCGTAACTAAGGTATCAGAGGAATAGAAAGAAATGCAAATAAGGTGTTTTAGACGCTGATTCTCACCAATTCTACTTTGTAAGACTTGCACATAAAAAGAAAGCAAGGGGAGAAAACTTTTGAAAAATAGGAAGTCTTTTGTTGCATAATATGTTTGCTGTCAGCTATGGCAAGTGACAATCACGGGAGGTAGCACAAGAGCTTTCATACACATAAGCTCATTTTGTCTTAAATAATCTTTACCACAACAAAGTGAGGCAAGTATTGTTATTATTCCCATGTGACTGATGGTGAATCTGAGAGTCAAAGCTCACACTCAGTCTTTCACAAGACTGAAAACTGAACCTAACTCTGTCTGCAATCTGCATGTGATTTGTATGACACCTGTAGACAGTGATTTTATTCAAATATGTTAATTGTCTAAATTGATGCAGTCCATAAAGGAAAGGGCTGCTTGAAGAAAAATCTCTAAAAGCACGTAGGTGTGGTCAATATTAAATCGTATTTTCCCTTTTATTTTACTTATTTTATTTTATTATTTCTTTTTGAGGCAGAGTCTTGCTCTGTTGCCCAGGCTGGAGTGCAGTGGCGCAATCTCAGCTCACTGCAACCTCCGTTTCCCATGTTCAAGTGATTCTCCTGCCTCAGCCTCCCGAGTAGCTGGGACTACAGGTGCCCACCACCACAACCAGCTAATTTTTGTATTTTTAGTGGAGACAGGGTTTCACCATGTTGACCAGGCAGGTCTTGAACACCTGACCTCAAGTGATCTCCCCTCCTTGGCCACCCAAAGTGCTGAGATTACAGGTGTGAGCCACAATGCCTGGCCTATTTTACTTATTTTTAAAAGCTATTTTTAATTCTACAAGTAACATATGAATATGTGCTCATCATATAAAGTTCAGATATAGAACTTAAGGTCTACCTTTACTTCCCCCTCACCATCCAGAATTAACTATGCAGATAGTTTGGAACATATCCATTCAAACATATCCTTTTCTCAACAACTTGCATATATGTTGGTAAACATATAAAAATATATGCATATATGTATATACACACAGAGATAGTGTGGGGATGTTTGTGTTTTTAATGTAAAAATAAGATCAAACCATGGGTTATTCTGTAACTTGACATTTTCCTCTAATAAATAATATGTCTTTGAGTTCTTTCTGTTCCAGTACATTCTTTTTGCTGTTTTTATTTTTATTTTTTTCTTTGATATGGAGTTTTGCTCTTGTTGCCCAGGCTGGAGTGCAATGGCGTGATCTTGACTCACTGAAACCCCTGTCTCCCAGGTTCAAGCGATTCTCCTACCTCATCCTCCTGAGTAAGTAGGATTACAGGCACCCGCCACCACACCTGGCTAATTTTTTCATATTTTTAGTAGAGACAGGGTTTCACCATGTTGACCAGGCTGGTTTGGAACTCCTGATCTCAGGTGATTCATCTGCTTCAGCCTCCCAAAGTGCTGGGATTACAGGCGTGAGCCACCACGCCCAGCTTAGCTCTTCTTTCCATAGTGTTCCATAGTCATGATGTACCATAGGCTATTTAACCATTCTGCTATTTTCATTCTTAGATCAAGATATTTTCTACTATAGAATAGCTTTCTGTTTTCAGTTTTTCTGGTTTTGGTTTTTTGTTCTTGCTTGGTTTTCAAAACAGAGATAATACACTTTGGATTAAGTTGTCTAATACCTATATCTATGTCAGTAAGGGTTTAGGAAAGATAATCTCTCTCCCATTGGCTTCCCAAAGGCATTTTTTAGAAAAATCCATGACTTATCTGAGAAGTTAAAGAGAAGAATATCTGTAGCAAAGTATTACAATAATATATTTATCAGGCCAGGCGGATAGCTCACACCTGTAAACTCATCACTTAAGGAGGCTGAAGTGGGTCGATCACTTGAGGTCAGGAGTTTGAGAACAGCCTGGCCAACATGGTGAAACCTCACCTCTACTAAAAAAAAAAAGAAAAGCCTAGTGTGGTGGCAGATACTTGTACTCCCAGCTACTCGGGAGGCTGAGGCATGAGAATCGCTTGAACCCAGGAGGCAGAGGTTGCAGTGAGGCAAGATTGCACCACTGTACTCCACCCTGGGTGACAGCAAGACTCTCTCTCAAAAAATATATATATTTATTAATTTATATTTCATCTAAAATTCTAAAAATGAAAATAAGTAATTCCCTCTACTGAATAATGCTTTATTCCCTTGCTTACATATGAAGAACAAATATCAGTAACTAACTTTCATCTGATTGAAACTATGAATCACATAGCTAATCTGCTGGAAAGCGCAGAATCTAATTGTGGCCCATCTGTATTTTACAAATATATAGGGCTTTGCCTAGTATGATTTATTCCCTGATTTTTTATTTTTCTAACCTCAATTTTCCCTTTTCTCCAATTTTCTCACATATATTTGTTCTTTTGCATGTCTTTTTTTTTTTTTTTTGAGGTGGAGTCTCACTCTGTCACCCAGGCTGGAGTCACTGGCGCAATCTCAGCTCACTGCAAGATCCACCTCCCGGGGTCGTGCCATTCTCTTGCCTCAGCCTCCTGAGTAGCTGGGATTACAGGCACCTGCCACCACGCTCAGCTAATTTTTGTATTTTTAGTGGAGATAGAGTTTTGCCATGTTGGCTGGAATTCCTGACCTCAGGTGATCCACCTGTCTCGGCCTCCCAAAGTGTTGGGATTACAGGCATGAGCCACCACACCTGGCCATTTCTGTTGTTTTAAATCATGCAGTGCAGCCGTAGGAAACGAATACACTGTCCCTCTATATCTTCTTAAGGTTTATAATTATATACATATATATATATATCCTTCTTTTTTTTTTTTTTTTTTTTTTGAGATGAGCTATCACTCTCACCCAGGCTGGAGTGCAGTGGCATGATCTCAGTTCACTGCAACCTTCGCCTCCCGGGTTCAAGCAATCCTCCCACCTCAGCCTCCTGAGTACTTGAGGCTATAGGCACACCACCACGTCCGGCTAATCTTTGTTTTTGTTTTTTGTTTTGTTTTTGGTAGCAACAAGGTTTCGTCATGTTGCCTAGGCTGGTTACGAACTCCTAGCTCCAGCGATCCTCCTGCCTTAGCCTCCCAAAGTGCTGGGATTACAGGCCTGATCCACCTGGCCCAGAGGTTTATAATTTCTAACCTGAGAAGTACAGTCACATGAGTGATCAAAGTTTATAATTGTTAACCCGAGAATCAGAGTAATATGAATAATCAAAAGAAGGACTATTTGTGAGTTCTTACAGATGATTAAGAATTAGTGTGAATCTGATGTTGTAAACTTAAGAAGTGAAGAAAGGAGTCACAAATGCAGGGCCATTGTTACTAATTTCTCATATTTAAAATACATGTTGCTGAATCTTGAAGATAAAATTTCTGAAGAACTTTGCTTTCCTACCATGCCATTTACATTTATTAATGGTATTACCCTAACGGCTATCTAGTATAGTTCAAATAACACAATGGGAGACCCACAAAAAGAATTTGTAAGCTTGTGAGTCTAGAATCATATATATATGTGTGTGTGTGTATATATATATATATGTGTGTATTTATATATATATATATAGAATTATTATTATTATTATTTTGAGATGGAGTTTCACTCTTGGTGCCCAGGCTGGAGTGCAGTGGCAAGATCTCAGCTCACTGCAACCTCCACCTCCCAGCTTCAAGTGATTCTCCTGCCTCAGCCTCCCTAGTAGCTGGAATTACAGGCATGCACCACCACGCCCAGCTAATTTTGTATTTTTAGTAGAGACAGGGTTTCACCATGTTGGGCAGGCTGGTCTCGAACTCCTGACCTTGTGATCTGCCCGCCTCAGCCTCCCAAAGTGCTGGGATTACAGGTGTGAGCCACCGTACCCGGCCTAGAATCATATTTTGTTCAAGCTGAAACTTTAAATGAATTGCTGACTTATGAGGTAAGGATAAACATACTTTTTAAAGCAGTAGTTGCAAAAACAGTAAATCAATTCTGCCCTTCAGTCCTTTAAATGCTCAGCAAATTACTGACAGTTACATTCGTGGAAATAAATCCTTATTGGAACAAAGCTTCTCTTTTCTTTCCTTTTTAACTTATTTATGAAAATCAGAATAAAATACACATATACAAGGTGCTGCCTCTAAGTCTTGCTCAGCACCATATTATGATTATCAATTACTTTTTATTGAAGGCTCATATGAGTCTGTGAACAAATATATACTTTCAACTTACCTGTGGAGGTAGGAAAAAACCCTAGAGCACAGAAGTCATTAAATGCATCTACAATGGATGCATAATGTGGGCCTCACAGCAGCTGATAGCTATGGCCCAACTCATTTTTCTATAATGAAAGGGCAGGAAGATGGCCAAATCTGTCTGATATAAACAAGATGACGAGGATTTTGTGGCTGCCTCCACAGAGTATGCATCAATGTTGTATTGATTCATACTTTCTTTCATTAGAATATATACCTTCAGCACCATTGATCTTTATTTCCAAAAGGAATAGAAAGCATTTTTATAGGGTTTTCGTAAGTATGGTTTTGTGGATAGGCCTCTTATAAATCTTTAAGTAAATGCATTTCATAATTCTAAATTTTAAGTGTGATTTCAGTTAAAAATAAAACCAAAACCTTCTTCACAATAGCACTAAACAATAAATATTTGTTGAATGAATAAATGGAAGGATTAATTACTTTATTCATTATGAATCCCTACGTTATTTCTACCCACCTTGCTTCCTTTGGATTGTAATTTGATTTTGTCTATTAATCTGTTTTTAGGGAGAGAATGACCCCTGGGGTAGTGATGCAGCTATAGTGGCATTACAATTATATTCCTCACAGGAATTTAAAAGTTGGCATTGTGGTTTTATTTATAGACACCACTAGACTGTGAATGCTTCACTGTAGAGCCTAGCACAGTGCCTGAAATGTCCAGTAAATGTTCCCTGCTTCAGTCTAGGTTGTTGTTTCATTTAGTCAGAGCATCAAAGAAAACACTCCCATCTTTAAAAATTGGATAAGTGTAATCCTAAAACCAAAAAGTGAAATAAAATTTAAGGTATGGTGGATAGCTTATCAAACAGGAGATACAGCAGATGGTGGCATGGTTATGTCTGCCCTCTTTCTTTCATTCTAAATAGATGTCTTCCATCATACACTTTGGATGAAGCTATTTCAAGTGCAGGTGTGGGATGTTGGCTCAGGATAAATTACTCGGCATCAAGCGATCCCTAATGTTACAAAGGTGAAGACAGGTTAAAATGAGCAACACGGTGGCTTGTGCCTATAATACTAGCTACTGGGGAGGCTGCAGCAGGAGAATTACTTGAGGCCAGGAGTTCGAGTGTGCAGTGAGCTAGGATTGGGCTCCTATACTTCACCTGGGCAACAGCAAGACCCTATCTCTAAAATAATAAAATGAACAACAGGGACAAACTTTAAGAAAAGAAGAAAAAGGAAAGACAGCACGCAATTCCACTATAACATCTTTGAGACGCATGGAGGAGATAGTCATTGTTACCAGATAGGTCTTGCCATATGCCTAATGGGGACAGGAAGGTGGTAGGATACACAGATGAGCTGTTTTAGTCTTTTGTAGTAAAAACCAACTGGTTTTACCTCTTTTTTTTTTCTCCACACCAATAACTCCGTCAGGCTTGATTCCACATGCACCTGTTTCTTGCGGCAGCATGGCCCAGTAATGCCAGAAGTCTGAATCAATCACACTTATTTGCCTTACGTGAAAGAGGCCTGGTCTTGCATAATTATTAAATACAGTGGAATGCTTTACATAGAGCCATGGAAGTTCAGATAATACTGTGTCCATTGTACACACTAATGATGTAGAGTGGTGAGGAGCCACCTGACACCTATTCTGGCAGGTGTGGACTAAAATAGATGCCCCAACCCATCTCCCTCTGGTCAGGATCATATTACCTGTGAAGATGCTCTAGAAAGCAAAAGGAGAGTAGGAACAGGAAGCATTAGATAAAACAAGACTTTTTAAAGCAGAAAAGTTGAGAAGAAAAACATCATGATCTTTACTTTGATATGGCTAGGGAGTAAAAAGGAAATAAATACATGCAGTCACATGAAGTTAGATATTGTGCTCTCAAATATCTTCTGAGCATTGTCAACCTGGGACCCGGTATATGGGTCTGCCATAGCCCCAGCTCACTTCCAAGGGGCAGAAGCAATCTCAGCCCACAAATGTTGATTGACATCTCCCCTCAACAAGGTCTAGACCAAGCTTGTCCAACCTGCAGCCCATGGGCCATATGCAGCCCAGGACGGCTTTGAATGTGGCCCAACACAAATTCATAAACTTTCTTAAAACATTATGAGATCTTTTTCAGGATTTTTTAAGCGCATCAGCTACCATTAGTGTTAGTGTATTTTATGTGTGACTCGAGACAATTCTTCTTCTTTCCATGTGGCCCAGGGAAGACAAAAGATTACACACACCTGGCTCTAGACCACGATAACAAGGTCAGCAGAGAATCTAGGATTCCCTTCTTCTGCCACTTGGGTTGTGTTGAGAATCAACATTTCCTTCAAAAATGATCACTCTACCTAAAAAGAGTGTAGCATTTCCCCAGTGAACCACAAAAGTATAACCTTCTCAAAATAACCAAATAAGCACAACACTTAAAAATAATAGAAACATTCATTCAATGCAAAGCAAAAGTACTTTTTTTTTTTTTAACAGCGGATAATGTTAATGGAAATTGTGTAGTCAAGAGTTAAAATCTGGCCAAAATAATCTGACCAGATAACTATATAGTTAGGCTACATTATATCAAGAAACATAAAGGAATAGAATTATTTTAAATGTTGTGATATTCCTTATTTACAATACCCTTCATAGTACTTTTCATACTGTCCTATAATATAAGGTATCTGTTTACTTGTCTGTATCCCCCTCTAGGCTGTAAGCTCCTTGAAGAAAGAAAGAACTCTCTCCCATTCTCCTTTATAGTAGAAGTTAGCATAGAGGTGCCTGGCATATAGGTGGCCAGGCACCTATTCAAACCCTGTAGAATGAATGCTTTTACAGCTAGTAAATAGACCAAAACTCATACCCAATATCGTTTTCTGCATATTGTCAATAGAAATATTGGAGGAGCAACTGGGAAGCAAGTACTCAGAAATTTTTTTTTTTTTTTTTTTGAGTAGTGAAGAGCGTTCTGATCTTAGACGCTTTCAGTCAGAGCTGCAGTATACAATTGGATAGGTTGTTCACTGCACAAGGTTAATCAGCTAAGGGCACTAATTGGGGCAGAAAATCCAGCCTGTATTCTACTTGACAAGCCATGAACTCCAACACTGCTCTGTATCTGCCCACAGGAAGCAATGCCTTTTTTCAAATTCCTACAAAGGCACTGTACAAACTTCAGATGGGTCCTGACTTAAATAATGACAGTAATGTCTGACTGGTTACATCTCAGCAGCATGAAAAATTGCCCTACCAATCTGATTCCACCAGAAAGAGAGTAAAAGAAACAGTGAAGATTGTCTGTTCTTAAAATGAAAACACTGAGATTGGAGATAGTTTTTCTCTGGATTCTCAACATAGGGTGATGTGCTTACAAAACAATTTTTTTAAATAAAAAAGACCCACATAAGGGAGCCTCTGTATTCAACTTGATTCCAGAATATGAGTTACAGAATCAGAGATGCATAAAAATCTGGAAGAAACCTTAAAGTTCATAGAATTCCATTGCTAGAAGGAACTTTAGATATCATCTGGTCCAAGAATCTTAATTTTACAGATGAGGAAACTAAAAAGATCTGGGAGATTATGTGATTTGCCTGTGGCTGGTTAGCAATGCTAAATCTAGAACCTAGTTGCTTTCTAGCTCTCAATCGAATACTCTTTACCACAGTTGGCTAGACTTGACATCATTATAATCAATTAAGACTGATTGTACACCCACTGTTTGGGAGAGGCTGACATACAGACTTGGTTTCCGTCAAGTGCCTTGCAATGAGGTTGAGAAAACAGAAAATCCAAGCATTAAAATATAAGTAATAATATGAGATGGCATATGAAGTGAGGTTTAGATTCCAGTTTCCCAGTGGGAGTGGTGACACCAAGGTGAGTGATGGGTGTGGGGTGGAGTGCCCTCGTATCCATCCACTTATGCGTCCTGGTTCTGTCTGGAGGGACCAGGGCCTGGTGACAAAATGTCCAGGTGAGGCCGCAGTAGGGCCTAAGGTCAAAAAAAGTAATGCTGAATCCAACATCCCGGGGCCCTCTTGACACGCAGCTTAAGGCTCTGGGCTCATGACCCACACTGCAAGGATGAGTGGGATAAAGCCTATCCACATCTGGGCTGTGAACTCCAGAAGGGGGGGACCAAGGCAGCTGTGCATGAAGACCGCAGGGAAAGAGGAAGGGAGCCGAGGAGGCCCAACAGCGGCGGGCGACCTGAGGCAAGCCTGCACTCCCGGCCAGAAGGGCACGGCAGGAGGCCAGCTCGCGGCGCCGCTACAGCCCGGGCTTCCGGGGCGGCGCGCGCGGCCGGGGGGCGGGGCCGGCACCGAAGCACCGCCTACGTCGGGCTGCGTGACAATGGGGCGGGCCGCAGAACGCGGCTGCGGAGGATGCGGGTCTCGTGGGGGTGGAGCGGCTGCCGCTGCCGCCGCAGCTCGGGTCGGGATTTGAAAGATTAAAAACTCTGGGTGGAGAGGGCGGCGGCGTTGAATGTGTGGCGGAAGCGCTGGGGGTCACGGCTCCGCGCGCCGCCGGGCAGCCGGCGGCGTCTCCACAGCATGAATTACCCGGGCCGCGGGTCCCCGCGGAGCCCCGAGCACAACGGCCGAGGCGGCGGCGGCGCCTGGGAGCTGGGCTCAGACGCGGGGCCGGCGTTCGGCGGCGGCGTCTGCTGCTTCGAGCACCTGCCCGGCGTGGACCCGGGCGACGGCGACGTGCCCCTGGCCCTGCTTCGCGGGGATCCCGGGCTGCATTTGGCGCCGGGCACTGAGGACCATAACCACCACCTGGCGCTGGACCCCTGCCTCAGTGACGAGAACTATGACTTCAGCTCCGCTGAGTCGGGCTCCTCGCTGCGCTACTACAGCGAGGGCGAGAGCGGCGGCGGCGGCAGCTCCTTGTCGCTGCACCCGCCGCAGCAGCCTCCGCTGGTCCCGACGAACTCGGGGGGCGGCGGGGCGACAGGAGGGGTCCCCGGGGAAAGGAAACGTACCCGGCTTGGCGGCCCGGCGGCCCGGCACCGCTATGAGGTAGTGACGGAGCTGGGCCCGGAGGAGGTACGCTGGTTTTACAAGGAGGACAAGAAGACCTGGAAGCCCTTCATCGGCTACGACTCGCTCCGCATCGAGCTCGCTTTCCGGACCCTGCTGCAGGCCACGGGTGCCCGGCGCCAGGGCGAGGACCGGGACGGCGACCATGTGTGCTCTCCCACGGGCCTAGCCTCCAGTTCCGGAGAAGATGACGATGAGGACCGCGCCTGTGGCTTCTGCCAGAGTACGACGGGGCACGAGCCCGAGATGGTAGAACTGGTGAACATCGAGCCTGTGTGCGTGCGGGGTGGCCTCTACGAGGTGGATGTGACCCAAGGAGAGTGCTACCCGGTGTATTGGAACCGTGAGTAGCGGGCTGGGGTTAGGGCGGGACGGGCTGTCCCTGCATGGGCCAATGTGCACCGGTGTGGGTTTGGGACTGGTCGCCGCGAAGAGGGAGGCGCGTGAGGCCTGGCGTTTGTCCGGGGCAGGATGGAGATTGCGCAGGGAGCGTCGGCAGGTGAAGGGTAAACGAGCAGATGGCAAAACCCAAGCTGCCTGAGGTCAGGAGGACTGGATACCTTAGTGGGTAGCGCCTCCTGGGTGAGCCGGGTGCTGCTGCCATCCCCTGGAAGTGATCCAGGAACGGATCCGCAGCCCGAGGTTTAATTTCGTGATCCTACCAGCTTTGTCCACCTGGGGATCTGGTTCGGTCTCATTTACCCTGAACAGCCTATGATTTAAATAGCGGCACGTTTTCTGGAGTAGGAAGGTTTGAGAGGATCTGCTCGAGAATCAACAGCTTAGTTATGGATTCAGGAAAAGAAAAAGAATCCCTGGCGGGAAAGGAGATAGGTGGTTCCCACTGGGTGTGTTCGGAGAGGTGGAAAGCACTGCGTGAAGCAGCTCTGGCAAGTGGCTCCGCTCCCTCGATGGAATACTGGATTCTGTCTCTTAGGTCCTCATTTACATATTTTCGTCTTTGCATCTTAACCTTGAAAAATTACTATTTCTGTGCCCCGTCTTCCTCATCTGTAAAAGGGGAGAAATTGTACCTACCTCATGGGATTGTTGTGAAAGTAAATTAGAAAATATACCTCAAGGGCTTGGAACTATGGTTGGTACTTACGTGTGATACGAGTGTTAACAGTATTTATTAGACAATAACACAGATGGGTTTATAGTTGAATAGGAAGAAGGTGACCATAAATATCTGCCAGTGCATGCAGCAAATACTACATATGTAATATATAGTAGATACTCAATAGTCACAGAAGTTATTGACCACCAGTATTATATGTAATATACACTTCTAATTTTCATGGGCCCAGTGCCCTAACTCAGGTGTCTTCAATGATTGTCACAACCCTTAAATCCTCCATACAGCACTCTGCCCTCTATTAATTAGATGGATTGATGACAGCTTCCTTTCTGTATGTTTAGCACCTTACCATCGGCAGAGCCCATCACCTTTACCTTTGTACTCTGATAGGGCCTAGTGCAATACATATTCAATAACTAGGTATTGAATTGCAATCAGTGATTCTGATAATGTTAAAACATTCATATGTTAAGCATGACTTACTAAGATAGCAATTCCAACGTGTGTCAAATCACCAAATAAAATAATAGCAGGAAATTTAATTTCTTACTGCACATTAAGATGATACTAAAGGCATTCATTACCATTTTTATAAGGTCAGATTCAGTGAGATCTGTTACATCATTCACTTTTTTAGATTATAAGCTCACTAAAGACAGGGTATGTTTATATTCATTCAGTTCTTTCATATTCAGAGTATTTGTATGTCCATAACGGTACTCTTGTGAAGGCATTAAGAAAGATGGGGAAAAGGAAAATCCTTACCCTTTCAGAGCTTCCCGCTCGGTGTTTCCTTCAAATGACTTAAACATCATCATTTTTTTTTTCCTGAATATAGAAGTACCAAGACTTAGTGGAGTCAGAAAGTTGGATAAAAATACAGGGTATCCTTGGAGAGGGGACGGAAACCGAGAGATGAATCTTACCCTTAGATTAAACTGAAGTATATTCACCAAGAATACTGTGTGCTCTCTTGGTTTTTGATAAAATTGTTAATGCCTGCATAGTGCTTCACTGTTTACAAAGTGATTTTTGACGTTCATTATTTTACAGTGATAGCAAATTAATACTAACATTATATACATGAAGAAATGGGCTCAGCGAAATTAATGAGCTTGTCCAAGGTCACTCAGCTACAAAGTGATGAAGCAGTTCATTCATTAGTCTAGTGGGGGAATACATTGCATTATGCAAAGAGCTTCTGACCCATCCAAGGGTGAGGGTATCAGGAAAGCGTCCCAGAATATTTAAGACAGAGTCTTACAGGATGAATTTAATGAAGCAGAGAAATAGAGGGAAGGGCATTCCAGCTAGATGGGTACATACACAAGGACACAGGTCTGAAACTGCATGGCATTTTAAGGAAGTGAAGTCTACACCTGCAGGCACTGAGACACATGGGGTTGGGTTTGGGCTTTGACCAACCACAGAGACCGAGGTATGTGAGGGCTGGTGTTTGGTCAGGGACAGGATGGAGATTGTGAAGGGAGCACCTGCACATGAATGGCACATTTGGGAGAATAGCTGGAAAAGGGACAGAGTAGATAAGCAGTGCTAAGGAGTTTGGCCTTTATCCTGTGAGTAATGAGGAACCAAACAGTAGAAGGTTCTTTATACTTACATGTGATTAATGACAATGCAAAGGTTGAGCTGGAGAGTTGGAAGCAGAATATCAGTAGAATGCTAGTGTCATAAATCAAGTAAGAACTGGTGGGAGCCTACAAAAGTTAACCTAAAGGTAATGTGGACTTGTCTTTCTCCAGTCTTCTTTCCTAAAGCAAATAGCCATTAGGCCAATTATAGCTTATAAATTTTTGTTAACTAGCATAAGAGCAACACCTGTTTTTATCTCTATTTTAGCATTTTCTAAATAATTCTCTACAAGATACAGTCCTGTGGATGTCCAAGCCCTCATATAAGCTATAATAAAATCACAATCGTGCTTTTTATCTATCCTGTAATTTGCCATTTCTCACAGAATCTCATATAACTTTAATTGGTTTCTTAAGTCTCTGTGTGTACATTTTCACACTTTCTAGGAGGGTCCAGTCCCCGTATGGGTTCTTCAGCCTTTCTTCAAATAGAAAAACTCATACTATATGTTGCAGCTTTTGACCTTGCTCACATTTTACTTTTCCTTTTTAGCTGTTTTGGAAACTGGTTAGTGGTAATAAAAGAGTTTAAAAATAAAAAAAGTCCAGTAAGTTCCTGTGTAGAATGGTGGTATGAATCCATTGGCCATTTAGATTTTTGTGTCCTAATTTAGCCCACTGCATCTGGGTGTCAAGGCCAACAAGTTAGCTATACCTATTCTAAAAGAAAGATTTTATTTTATTCTTCCTTTTGAACTTGACTAGCAGATAAAATCTGAACTAATTTGGGGTACATGAATCAGAAAGGAGAACAGAATTTGTCTTCTATTAATGAGGAGCCAATATTATTACATATGAAAAAATATTAGTTGTAAACTTATTTTTGTTTTATTGTATGTTTAGATATTCTTCTGGCTGCATGTGGACATTCTAGATAAAAACTAATCATGCTGAGTAATGGTTGTGAGCTCTCTTGTTCGCAGTGTTCTTCCTGTTTGTACTCATTTCATAGACTTGTTTTGAGGATTATTACATGTAACATCTTTACTACAGTGGTTGGCACATTGTACTAGGTGTTAACTATATGTGGATCTCAAAAAAACTATACACCTTATTTTTAGAAGTGCATATACAGGTTAGTAAAGTTAACCAGTGCACAGTTGTTGAGTGCCCACAATTTCTTGTTATTAGTCAGTACCTCATCAGAGGTGAAAGAATGTCTGTAAGGAATATTGGCAAGAAAGTGGCCAAAGCATTTAGTAATAGCAGATGGGAAGGCATATGGAACATTCTAGAGATATTTCATGAGCTTAGAATAATTCAATTCTAGGCCCGGCACGGTGGCTCACGCCTGTAATCCTAGCACTTTGGGAGGCTGAGGTGGGTGGATCACCTGAGGTCAGGAGTTCGAGACCAGTCTGGCCAACATGGCGAAACCCCGTCTCTACTAAAAGTACAAAAATTAGCCGGGCATGGTGGCGGGTGCCTGTAATCCCAGCTATTCAGGAGGCTGAGGCAGGAGAATCACTTGAACCTGGGAGGCAGCTGTTGCAGTGAGCCGAGATCGTGGTACTGCACTCCAGCCTGAGCGACAAGAGCAAGACTCCATCTCAAAAAAAAAAAAGAATAATTCAGCAATTCTGATGGCAGTGATGTGTGCAATTTGCACTAGGGAGTTGTGTGATTTCTATTCATTGACTAAATTAATAAAGTTATTGACCACATTTTTATATGTAGTATCCAGGAGTCTATAAACCACAGATTTCTTTTTTCCCCTCTGTCACCCCCCACCTTCTGGTATACTTATGCAGCCTACTTGCATTATTGTAATTTTAAACCATTTTCAGTTTCAAATGCTTTAGAAATAAACCGGTGGTTTTTGTGGTATATTGCAACAAAGGAAAAATTATATTCCCAGTAAAATGAGATAAAAAAAAAAAATTAGAGCTTTTCCCTTAATTACATGATGTTTACAAACTTGGTGTAGATGTGACCATGTTATTCATAATAACAATCCTTTATGTGGCACAGGGCATCATGGAAAATAATGGAGTCCCGGGGGCAGAAGGCACTCTTTTTTTGATCAGTTTCTGTCTCCAGTAAAGCAGGACTATAGGGATAGTGCCTGACCCTGAAAAAGTGTTGGAGACTTTTATCTTTTACTCTTTATAACTGTGTTATCCCCCACTAGCCTGGACTGGAAAGCAGCCTTGGACTGCATTGAACCCTGACTGCTCAGGTTTACAGTACCAAGGCCCCAGTTTTCTGAGAACCCACCTCATCCCAGATCAGATCTGCTTTAGAGTGCGTTTTAGAATGCACAGTGACCTGCTAAAACAGAACAAGGATGTGAATGGATAGTGACATGTATGGAGGGCAGGACCTGGCACCTGACCATGGCGTTTGGGGCTTCTCTTTCCCTTTGAAATGCGTCATTACTTTAAAAACTGATCTAATATCAGTTATTGATTCACCTTATGTATGTCCAAAATGTTATAATGCATGTTTTGCAAGTGCTTTATGCAAATGCTTAGAGCAATCAGTGTGGTTTTCTTACCCCTGTAAACCCCCTCTGCTTTTCTTTCCTCTTTTACCCTTTTCTTATAAAAGAGATCTTGTGTATGCTTCTCTCTTCCAAATTTTATTTTGGGTCTTTTATCTCCATATCGCTCTTTATAGTTTGTGTTTTGCTGAGAAACCTTGATGTCTGGAACCTACAGTTGATCCTTTTTTGTAGAGAGCAAGAAAAATCTGGATGTGCTGATCAAGGAATCCTCTGAGAATTATGGACACTGGGGAAGGACAGTGGAAGTCAGAGAGGAGAACTAGAAGGAGAACTTATTATTCACAGGAAGCCTAAGATGAAAAATATTGGCAAAAGAAATTGGGAAGTACGTAGTTATGGAATTCCTAATAACTAGGGAATCTGACCTAAGACCTTTGTTTTTTCGTGAATGTACTGGAATTTAAACTGTGCATGTTATACAAAAAAAAAAAAACTGTCAGCATTGATGAAGGGTACAGATATACAGAGTCCCTTCTTTTTTTCCACAATACACTCTAAAAGTTCAGTTAAAAAGTAGAACAAGGAAAAAATTTTTTTATAGTTACTGTATATAATCTACAGTTCTACTCTTTTGCGTCCACATTGGTAAAGGGAAATTGTGCCCATAAGAAGTGTTGAATCACTGATAATTGAGTAAATTAATAGAATGAAAACCACAATGCAGATACTTTCTGATACTCCTAGATTAGGAGACAAGTGAAATTCAAGGTGGTAAAAAATTGGAACTTGCCTGTACCAGAGAACTGAAGAAAAACAGTAGCAAAATTGATATAATCATATAAAAGTAATTCTATTTTATGTACTGCTTTTTAGCCTCAGCAAATTGTCAACAAGATTGAATTATACATTAATTAATTTTTTTTTTTTTGAGATACTCTGTTGCCGAGGATGAAGTACAGTGGTGTGATCTCAGTGCACTGCAAGCTCTGCCTCCCAGGTTCAAGCGATTCTCCTGCCTCAGCCTCCCTAGTAGCTGGGACTATAGGCATGTGCAACCATGCCCGGCTAATTTTTATATTTTTAGTAGAGATGGAGTTTCACCATGTTGACCAGGCTGATCTTGAACTCCTGACGTCAAGTTATCCATCCACCTTGGCCTCCCAAAGTGCTGGGATAACAGGTGTGAGCCACTGTGTCCAGCCTGTTTGTTTGTTTGTTTGTTTGCTGTTTTGAGACAGAGTTTCGCTCTTATTGCCCAGGCTGGAGTGCAATGGTGCAATCTCAGCTCACTGAGACCTCTGCCTCCCAGGTTCAAGTGGTTTTCCTGCCTCAACCTCCCAAAGTGCTGGGATTACAGGCATGCATTACCACACCTGGCCCATTAATGTTTATTTTAATGTCTTCTTACATTAAGCTATCTCTAGATAATCTTTATAATCAGTGCTCTTGTATGTTTAAATAAAGTCTATTGAATGACCGCCGGGGGTCAGGTCACCCTTTGGAAATGACACTGTTACTGGTACTTCTGTATTCCAAGACCTCAGATACTGGAAAATCCTTGAGAAATACAAATTACATCTGAATGGATGGCTTTTCCAAATAATGGAGAGTTAAGCTTTTATGTGCTGGAATGTAATATTAACTATATGGATGGAAATCTCTCTGATATTACTAATTGTTTCTGGCTGCTTCTCAGTGGACTATCTTTATGAACATTGATGCAGGATATCCTTTGAGAAACATGATAGGGGACAAATAACTAGTTGTACTATGTTAAAACTTTTTTTTTTTTTTTGGAGACAAGATTTTGTTCTGTCGCTTAGGCCAGAGTAAAGTGGAGTGATCATAACTCGCGGCAGCCTTGACCTCCCAGGCTCAGGCAATCCTCCCACCTCAGACTTCAAAGAAGCTAGGACCATAGGTGCACGTCACCATGCCCAGCTAATTTTTTAAATTATTACTTGTAGAGACATGGTCTTCCTATGTTGCCCAGGCTGCTCTCAAATTCCTGGGCTCAAGCAGTCCTCCTGCCTCAGCCTCCCACAGTGCTGGGACTACGGGGATGATCCATCATACCCAGCCTTCTTAAAACTGAAGATTTTAAAGCATGTGCCATGGAATCCTCTGCTCAGTAATGTTATGTTTTTATTATTTTTGAGATGGAGTCTCCCTTCGTCATCCAGGCTAGAGTGCAGTGGCGCCATCTCGGCACACTGCAATCTCCACTTCCCGGGTTCTTGTGCCTCAGCCTCCTGAGTGACTGGGATCACAGGCCTGCGCCGTGCCCCCCCCGGCTAAGTTTTGTATTTTTAGTGGAGACAGGGTTTCACCATGTTGGTAAGCCTGGTCTTGAACTCCTGACCTCGGGTAATCCACCTGCCTCAGCCTCCCAAAGTGCTGGGATTACAAATGTGAGCCACCGCGCCCGGCCTCTGCTCAGTAATTTTTAGATGATGCACAGGGAGCAGAGTCAGAATTACTTCTAAGCCTTAGTGTAGATATTTAGTTAAATGCAATCCCACTCTTATATTTTACAACTTACAACTACTTAATAGCAACTTTTAGTTCATATTTTATTGGCTGAGTCCGTTATTCTCATTCTGTAGAATTGCTTCTAACTAGGCCCGGGGTATCTTATGTGTACGTGATACACCTACTTAGACCTTCAGTAAAACTTGCATTTTAACATCTGGTTTATGTGTTAACATTAAGTACACCCAAGTTTGTTTATGATTTTTTTAAACAAAGTCTTTGCTGTAAATCAAAAGACACTTGTAGGAAAGAGAGAATCTACTTGAAACCAAAGATGTTGTTTAGCACCCAAACTGAGGAAATTTCAGTGTGGTTGCTGAAGCACTTTCAGTGACTCATATTCTTCCAATGTAGCTATCTGCTGCTGAAATGAACCTTTCCTATATGGCTAACACCATATGAAACAAGTGCACCTGTCTGTAAGATTTAGGAAAAGATACTTGCCTTTGCTTAATGTTCTCATTGTATAGCCAATCACTATTATGCTTCTTATTTAAGATTAGCACAAGTTACCCTTGATTCCGCTCTTTGCCTTTCACTGGAAAATATTAGGACTTTATATTTTAGAATATCTGGTTGGATATAGTTGCAGTTTATTCTTTAACCTATTTACTGTTTAGCTTGTTATGCTATTTTGTATAAACTACATTATCTATTACATTTGTTTTGGTAGGGGAGAAAGGTGCAACTATATCTCATGTATAGTGAATGCCCCTAATCTTGGAATACTGGGTTGAATCATTTGGAATTCTAATTGCCTGGCAGGATTCTGCCTTTTATGGAAAGACCTACAATCCATTAAGGAGTATGATAGGCCACACATAAAGGTTGAACCTTGTAAAAAGTAAAGAGGAAGTTCCTCTTCAAAGACTTTCCTCCCCATCTAACTAAGAATAAAGAGTAATTTCTCTTAGAAGCAAAATTTATTCAAAGACCTGTGCTAACTTTCATAAATATCTGCTAGCCGTAATAAAGAAATCAATGTACTTTATGTTCTTAGCTCCTACAATTTAGCCTAAATATTTGCCCTCGCATGCTTATACTGGTCCAAGCAAGCATTAAGTCATAACCTGTTCCTCTTCCTTATTTGAAGGTGTTTTTACTTTTCTCAGCATTCCACAAGTTACTTCCTCCTTCCTTTGCTCTCCTCTGCCTTTGCTTCTTTTAAAAAGTTCTAAGTTGCTAGCCAATCAGGACAAATACAGAATATGAAGTCCCATTCCAGCCAATAGAAACCAGACACAGCAGTAAGGTGAATGCGTCAGGTTATAAATGACCCTGTCTCCTTGGTTCCGCGTACTCTCATGGCAAAACTGCTGGCGAGTGTATGCTTTCTGCAGAAAGTAAAAATGGCCTTGCTGAGGAAATTAAATTTATGTTCAAGAGCTATTTCTTTACGGCACCGAGGAACAAGCATTTCTAACAAACATGGTTTACAGCATTTGTTTTCAAATCACCACTCACCTTACCACAGTTCATCAGTTTCATCTCTGCCACCTCCATTTCAATTCTTACTGGTTTTTCTAGGGAGGCAACATTGTTTCGTATTTTAAGAATGTCAAGGACCACTGGATCCAGTCTTGGCTCAAATCCCAGCTCTGCTGTACACTGTGACCTTGAGCAACTGAAATTCCCTGTGTCTTACTTTCTTCTTCTATAAAATGTGGATAATAATATCTACCTCTTGTGATTGTTTTCAATAGGTAAAATATTTAAAGATCTTAAAAATATCCCATGATGAATAGTAAGTTCTATAAAACTGTTAGCTATGATTGTTTCTCCATCTTCCTTGCCTGTTCAATCCTTCCAAATTTCCAATCCACTTGACATTCTTCGCTCTCCTGTTTCAATTTGTAGTCTCTTTCCTCACATGGCATATTCTTGGCCTGCCATCTTGATAATCAACTCTCAAAATGGGCACAGCCCTAGTTTCTCTGTAACTATTGCCTGCCTTTATGAGAAGCTGTAATTTTTGTCTGGTCTCTCAGACCCCAGAAAGGTCGGTGCTGTCTTGAGTTCTGGCTTGGACCTGGGAGAAGTTCACCAGTCATTCTCTTACAAATCTATTGCCTGTGGGAAAGGAGGAATTCTTTCCTGTAAAAGCATTCTAAATTCTTGAGCATCTGTTTTTGTTGCTATGCAGATCCTGTCACCAAATGTGAGAGATACCAACTTTATCCCCAGAGCTCATTTAGACGACTCTCCCAGCTACCAGGATTTTTGATAAAATAGAGAACTTTACAGTTTTCTAAAAGACTGCTCAGTTTTCAGTTAAGGCAAAGCCAGTAATGTTCTTGTTTTGTTTTGTTTTGTTTTGTTTTGTTTTGTTTTGTTTTGTTTTGCCATGCTGGCAAGAAAAAAATGGCCAACAATTCTTCTTATGATGGAGACCTTAGCATGAAAACTATGAGAATTCTCTTAATTGATCTGCAGTTAAACCAGTAGTAGTAAGGATGGCAGCTAGGTTCTGGCAATTAGTGTAAAATCTAACAGTATAAAATAATCTTGACTCTCTCCTTAGTCAAAGGACATGGCAGCCATTCCTTATCCAGCATTGGCAATAAAAACCACATGGGAACAGATAAACAGATCTTTGTTGTCTAATTCCCTTAGTTTGAATCCTTGATTTACCATAGCTATATGCCTTCGGGCAATTTATAATCTCTGTGGCCTAATTTATTTCTCCTTTGTAAGTGGGGATCATTCCTGCTGCCAAGAGTTATTATCGGGTGATTATTATTATTAAGATTTCATTGAAGTACATATATGCAGAATGCTTAGCACAGTACCTAGGTCAATAAGCATTAGCTAAGCCAGGCTGGTATATTTGCTCTTGAACTAGAAACCTATCTTCTGGAAATTAAAAAAAAAAAAAAGTGGTAAACCTGTTCTATTTGGAGTTAGGGGGAAGGGTGGAAAGCTATGACTCTATCAAAATTACTTCAGCCTATACTTGATATATACACATACGTACACACATGTACTGTATATATTTTCGTGTACTCATCTTAAAACTACTTAATCACTCCAAGAGTTCTGGGAGTCACAGTGAAGTTTCATACTTCACCTTAATTCCCCCTTTGAACTCTGAGTTTGAAGAAAATGTAGACCTTTCTAGGTAAGATGAAGGCTTAGTGGAATACTCTTCAGCCTCTGATTGCCTCTGCTGGATTCTGTAGTCTGCAGAATGGCAACCTGTGTTGTTAATTTCTAGCACTTTTGTGTGACCAGTAGTTTGCAGATTTAATTGAGTGTAACAGTTACTGGGAAGATTGTTAAAATACAGATTCTCAGATCTTATCCCTGGAGATTTGGTACAAGAGATCTGAGCTAGGGCCAGAGAATCTTCCTCTTTAATAGAAGAAATTTTGTTTGCAAAGGGTTCGAAGACCTTACTTTGGTAATTCTGTTAGTTCATAAACCCCCTAGTCTAAATGGCTGGAAGCTACCTCATCTTCACTTGTTTTCACTTACACTCGGAGAATTACCAGTTCAGTCAGTCCAAGGTTGCATTTCTAAAGATTCTAGGGGAGTTAACCTTCTGGCAAATTGGTAGTTTTATTTAATCTCTATTGTTCTTTCTACCTATGTATTGCCACACTGTCCTTCTACTTTAAAATTTCTGTATCTTATTGATCTTCTGTATTATTTTGTGAGTGAGGAGCAGGATGAAGTCTCCAACTGTAATTGTGGATGCAGTTAGCCTGTTAATAAAGTTATTTTGGTTTTTGTTTCATGTATTTCAAAGCTCTGTTTATAGATGTGTATACATTTAGGATTATTACATCCTTTTGATGAAATATTGCCTTTATCACTTTGAAATATCCCCCTTATCTCTGGTAATGTTTCTTTTGTTGAAGTCTACTTTATTTGATACTAATATAGCCACTCTAGATTCCTTTTGATTAGTATTCATAATTTATATCTTTTCCTGCCCTTTTACTTTTAAACCTGTATGCGTCTTTACCTATCTGTTGAGTCTTGCTTTATAAAATTTATTCTGACAACCTCTACCTTTTAATTGGCATTTTAGACCATTTACATTTAGTATGATTAATGCTAAGTTTGATTTTAAAATGAACATCCTGCTACTAATTTTCTGTTTGTCCCCTTTGTTCTTCATTCCCTTTCTTCTCTTTTCCTGCCTTCTTTGGGATTGGAGTTTGTTTAATGATTCTCTTCTATCTTTAATATTAGTTTTTAGGGATACTTTTTCATATTTATCTTGGCTTGTGTTCCCTGGGTTTTTTTGGTTAGTTGGTTGGTTGTTTTTTGAGACAAAGTCTCGCTCTGTTGCCCAGGCTGGAGTACAGTAGAACAATCTCAGCTCATGCCACTTCTACCTCCCAGGTTCAAGCAATTCTCCTGCCTAAGCCTCCCAAGTAGCTGGGATTATAGGCACACAGCACCACACTTGGCTAATTTTTGTATTTTTAGTAGAGACGGGGTTTCACCATGTCTCATTTAAGACCACCAGGCTGGTCTTAAACTCCTAAACTCAGGTCCTCTGCCCACCTCGACTTCCCAAAGTGCTGTGATTACAGGCGTGAGCCACTGCACCTGGCCTTTCTAAGCTTTTTGTATTTCAATTACATATATATGTTAGATCATTTGATACAGCTCCCCAGTTCATGGATACTCTATTCTGTTTAATTTTTTCACCCACTCTTTTTTTTTCTTTGTATTTCCATTTGCGAAATTTTTATTAACTTATTTTTGAGTTTACTGATGCTTTCCTCAGCTGTGTTGATCAAAGGTATTCTTTATCTATCTTACCATTTTTCTAGTTTCTGGCATTTCTGTTTGACTCTCTTGTAGTTTCTATTTCCATGCTGAAATTTCTCATCTAATTATACATGTTGTTTACCTTTTCCACTAGAGCCTTTAGTGTTTTAATCATAGTTATTTTAATTTTTCTAATAGTTCCAGCATCTGTGGGCATTTCTGGTTTGGGTCTGTAGATTTTTTTTTTTTTTTTTTTTTTTTTTTTGTGGTCTCTTGACAGTGGGTTGGTTTCTCCCATCTTCTTTGAATGTCTCAATTTAATGTAAAGCTGGACATCTTGTATTGGGTAGTAGAGTATTTATGCCTAGAAATAGGCATGCCGTGTTTTTTGTTGTTTTTTTGTTTTGTTTTTTTGAGACAGGATCTCACTGTTGCCCAGGCTGGAGTGCAGTGGCGTGATCTCAGCTCACTGCAACCCCTGCCTTCCAGGTTCAAGTAATGCTCAAGGCACACCTTGTATTTTGCTAGACGTTTAGTGTGGGGGATTGAGCAACCTAGTTGGGAGTTGATCAGCATTTGGGTTTCATTATTGCTGTAGTTACTATCAGTGCACCACAGGCTTTAAATTCCCATAGCATTACCATACCTAGAGGGCTGGTTCACCAAGGATTTTCCTTCAGGTCTGCTTTATTCTTAGCATCAGGTTTTCCCTTTCCACCTTTATCTCAAAGAAGGTTCTTCATGCTTTTACTCTCCCCCAGAAATAGATGAAACTAACTCCCTAACTTGGTGGTGATGGTATGGGCGAGAGTGTGGAAGGGACATTCTCTGTTCTGGTTCTGCCTTATTCTTAGGCACAGTGTCTCTGGGTCTCAAGAGTGGAGCCTTCTCAGCAATTCTGCCCTACCCCAGCCATGAATGACCTCATCTTCTAGGCTCAGGACAATTTCCTGCCTCTGATAGTTTGCCTATGTGGGGATGTGTGTGTGTGTTTTGTTTTTGTTTTTGTTTTCTTCTATTACCTTTTCCTAGCTGCTATGGTTCTTTAGTTGTTGCTGTTCTAGCAGCAGCTTAAGGCTTTCATTCCTTAGGTGAGATAGGGAGTAAGGATCTAGACAAGACCTTGTAAGGATCCAGGCAGACCTTTCCATACCTGCCACTGTTCCCCTCTCCCAACCCTGCACTATGAAGGCAATACTTTTTCAGGTTTCTTGCCCATCCCTCAGTCTTTCTTATGAGTTCCTGGTAATATCTGTGGAGAAGAATCTGCAACAAGGTATAGTTTGCTCTTGTGTCTGAAGCCCCAGAAATTTTATACTCTTACTGTAGCCCACACTGGACCTTTAGCAAACTGTTGAAACATTTTTGCTGAAATCTTTTTACTGGCTTGTATGGCATCTAATGTCTTCCCCCTAAGCAAGCAAGTATTTACATCTTATTTTTCCTTAGATATTATTAGTTAGTTGCCTCGTGACCTCAGCTGTCTTATTAGCATATTTTCATTTATCCTCCTCATAGCCGTTTTGCCATTGTCACACATTTCATTACTATTTGTTATAAACACCAAAATACAATCTTTTATTTTTATTTATTTATTTTTGAGACAGAGTCTCGCTCTGTTGCCCAGGCTGGAGTGCAGTGGCACAATTTTGGCTCACTGCAGCCACCATCTCCAGGGCTCAAGCAATTCTCCTGCATCAGCCTCCCGGGTAGCTGGGATTATAGATGTGTACCACCACACCTGGCTAATTTTTGGTAGAGGTAAGGTTTCACCATATTGGCCAGGCTGGTCTTGAACTCCTGACCTCAAGTGATCTGCCCACCTCGGCCTCCCAAAGTCCTGGGATTACAGGCATGAGCCACCCCACCCAGCCTTTAAGTAGGCAATTTTTAAAAAACAATTTCTTTGAACTCTATTTCTCTTAGTTTTGAGACATAGTTTTGCTAGATATAGAATCCTAGGTGGACATTTTTTTTTCCTTCACAACTTCAAACATCACTTCATTGTCTTTCACTTCTATAGTTTCTGACGAGAAGTTTGCTATTGTTTTTATCTTTGTTCTTCTAAATGTCATCTTTTTTTCCCTGACAGCTTCCTTCCCCCAACCCCCTGACTTTACTGATGACTTGCAGCAATTTGATTATGATGTGTCTTGCTGTGGTGTTTCTTCATAATTCATCTTCATGGGATTTGTTGAGATTTTGGGAACTGTGGCTTTATCACTTTCATCAAATTTGGCTATTCTCCAAATTTATTTTTCTGTTCATCTTACCCCTTATCTTGGATTCCTACTACATATAAGTCAGTATGCTTTGATACTGCTTAACAACTGTACATTTTTATATTGCCCTATAGCCCTATGATTTTCTTTTCTTTTCTTTCTCTTTTTTCTTTTCTTTTCTTTTCTTTTCTTTTTTTTTTTTTTTTGAGAAAGAGTCTCGCTCTGTCACCCAGGCTGGAGTGCAGTGGTGCAGTCTCAGCTGACTGCAACCTCCGCCTCCCAGGTTCAAGTGATTCTCCTGTCTCAGCCTCTCGAATAGTTGGAATTACAGGTGTGTGCCGCCACGCCCAGCTAATTTTTGTATTTGTAGTAGAGTCAGGGTTTCGCCATGTTGGCCAGGCTGGTCTTAAACTCCTGACCTCAAGTGATCCACCTGCCTCGGCCTCCCAGAGTGTTGGGATTACAGGTGTGAGCCACCGCACCTGGTCTGCCCTGTATTTTCTTTTTTTCTTTGTATTTCATCTTAGTTTCTATTGCTGTTTTCTTGAATTAACATGTCCTAGTGCTATATTATGACTTTGAAGAATTTCACTGATCTTTTCTTCTGTAATTTCTAATTTACAATTGATCTCGTTTGTTATATGTTTTATTTTTGATATTGTACTTTTCATCTCTAGAAGTTCATTTTAGGTATTTTTTGTATCTTCTGTTTTCTTCCTCCTCATGTTTGTGTTTTCCTCTACCTTCTTGAATCTAGGGAGTGAGGAATGGTGGTTTTAGCATCTTTTTCTGCCAGTTTTCCCATCCATGTTGTTTCTGGATGTTTTTATTGACTGACTTTTCTCCTGGGTATGTGTTAAATTTTCATGCTTCTTTGGATACCTGTTAGGTATATGCTTTAGATGTTTTTGGATTGTGTAGGATTCCTTTAGTACTGTTGGGCTTTATTCCAATGGACAGTTAAGATACTTCAAATTAATTCGTTCTATCTAAGGCTTTCTTTTGAGCTTTGTTAGGGTAGTCACAGCAGCATTTAATGTGGGGATAATTTATCTCTGCTACTGAGGCATTACCTTTCTGAGGACATTGCTCAATGCCTCTTGGATTAGGTTGTTACATTCTGACTGCTGATTGGAACATGAACTATTTGTTGTCCTATATGAGCTCTGGAGATTGTTCCACCTGCTCCTTTCCAGTGGTTCTTTTCCCTGGCTTCAGGTAGTTTTCTCCTTTATATGCATAAGCCAGTATTCAAATAAGAATAAAGGGAACATTTCTAGAGATATTTGGCACTGTCTTTCTACAGTGCCAAAATGCCCTGTACTACATTTTGCCTCACAAATTCTAGGTCTTGGCATTCCTGAACTCTTAGCTCTTTCAAAACTCAGAGTGTTAGGCTTTGTTTGGATTAACTTTCCCTGTGCTATTGCCTGGAAAATCTAGCACTAAGCTTCTGCTGTCTCACGCATCTGTGTGAAGAGACCACCAAAACAGGCTTTATGTGAGCACCAAGGGTGTTTATTTCACCTGGGTGCAGGCGGACTGAGTCCAAAAAGAGAGTCAGCAAAGGGTGGTGGATTATCGTTAGTTCTTACAGGTTTTGGGATAGGCGGTAGAGTTAGGAGCAATGTTTTGCGGGCAGGGGGTGGATCTTATAAAGTACATTCTCAAGGGTAGGGAGACTTACAAAGAACCTTCTTAAGGTTGGGGGAGATTACAAAGTACATTGATCAGTTAGGGTGGGGCAGAAACAAATTACAATGGTGGAATGTCATCAGTTAAGGCTTTTTTCACTTTTGTGGATCTTCAGTTGCTTCAGGTGATCTGGATGTATACCTGCAGGTCACAGGGGATATGATGGCTTAGCTTGGGCTCAGAGGCCTGACATTACAGTGGTAGGAATTCTCTCAGTGATCACTGTCCTCTTCTGTCTGTTGTACAATATCTGAAAATTCATTGTTGCATATATTTTGTCGATTTTCTAGTTATTTAAGGTGGGATATTAAATCCATTATGTGTTACTCTGTCATTGCTGGAAGTAGAAGTCTGTTCTTCCAGTTTAACTGATTTACTCTCTCCATTCTTGACCATCTTTATCTCTCTATTAGGCACAACCCAGTGCTTACATATCCTATGTGCCTTCCTGCTCAGGAATGTTAAAATGGATAACTCTTTAGTGAGCTAATACAGATCATGCAGCTGCCACACGGAGTAGAATTGAGATGCGTTATGCGTCACGTGCGTCCGTGTGAAGAGAGTCTGCCCGCAGGCTTTGTGTGAGTAACAAGGCTGTTTATTTCACCTGGGTGCAGGTGGGCTGAGTCCGAAAAAGGAGTCAGCAAAGGGTGGTGGGATTATCATTAGTTCTTACAGGTTTGGGATAGGCAGGCAAGGGGTGGATCTCACAAAGTACATTCTCAAGGACGAGGAGAATATTACAGAGTACCTTCTTAAGGTCGGGGGAATATCACAAAGTGCATTATCACAAGGGTGGGGAAGATGTATTGTCATAAGGTCAATTGATCAGTTAGGGTGGGGCAAGAACAGATCACAATGGTGGAATGTCATCTTTTGTGGTTCTTTAGTTACTTCAGGCCATCTGGATGTGTACCTGCAGGTCACAGGGGATATGATGGCTTAGCTTGGACTCAGAGGCCTGACATTCCTGTCTTCATATATTAATAAGAAAAACAAAACAAAATGGTAGTGAAAATTTTGGGGGGTGGTATGGAGAGATCATGGACGATGTTTCTCAGGGCTACTTCAAGTGAGATTAGTGGCGACATGGGAACCTATAGTGGGAGAGATTAAACTGAAGAAAGATTTTGGGGTAAGGGGTGATATCATGGGGTTGTTAGAAGGAGCATTTGTCGTATAGAATGACTGGTGATGGCCTGGATGCGGTTTTGTATGAATTGAGAAACTAAACAGAAGACACAAAGTCCCAATAAAAGGAGGAGGAAAACAGGTATTAAAGGACTAAGAATTGGGAGGACCCAGGACATCCAATTAGAGAGTGCCCAAGGGGGTTCAGCATAATTATTTGGTTGGCAAGTTTTGGGGCTCTATCCTTGAGTTTTTTGTGTTGTCATATACCAGGCCAGATTGATTTAGGTAAAAACAAACACTCTTCATTTAAAAATATAGAGTCCCACCCCCCCCTTTTTTTTTTTTTTAGCAGTGAGTAAGTGCAGGCCTCCACAGTTCTGGAGGAAAGAGAAATGCAAAGCCAGCAATTGTTTGTTAAGGAAGGATTAGAAATGGCTAGGAGAGAGTGAGTGAGATTGATAGTGTGGTGGAGACAGCTGGTGAGAGGTAGAGGGTGGCATAAGACGGGAACGAGAATAAGAGTGAGTATAAAAGTAAAGAAGAGAACTTCATCAGGGTGAACGTACTGGAGTGTGCCCTATCAGCAAAGATCGTCTATTCACTCTAAGAGGGAGTCAAGAGTGGTGGATTGGGGATAGTACCAGGAGATAACCACTACGATGGTTTGGAGGAAAAGTGTAAACTGGTGGTGTAAACAAGGGCAGGGTATTTATGAGTAGTTGAGAATGGTGAATAGGAGTATGACTAGACAGAAGACAGTAGGGATGACAAGTTTTTGGGGCACAGTCCAAGTAGTAGGATTGACTGCGTAAAGCCCTGTTGCAAAAAGTAGGGTAAGGACGAATAGACCTAATAGAATGAAGGGATGTATTGGGCTCATAAGGGTTATTACTGTTCTTCAGAAATGCGAGTGAGTTTAAGGGAAGTAGGGGAGAGTACTTGTGACTTCAGGCTGGCTGTCCGACGGACACCGCTTTATTCTGGAATGGTGAACCCAATGGGGAGGGTCCTGTAGGTGGATGGCAGTTGAGGTACTATAGATGACTAAGTAGGGTCTGGTCCATCAAGGTTGTAGAGTTTGAGGGGTCAGATTCTTAACAACTGATCATCCAGCTAGGGTGTCTTCATATGGCTGGGAATCTGGAGTAGGCAAAAGATAATTAGCAGCTTGGCAAATTTCCTGTCTAGTTTGCTGGAGGACTGGAAGATAATCACCTAGAGGGCTGGAGTCTGGAATGAGACTGGGGTCTAATAAAAAGGAGCATCCGTACAGGAGCTAAAATGGGCTGTACCCTGTAGCATCCCAAGGACAGGCCCGAATTCTGAGCTGGGCAAGTGGTAAAAGTACTGTACAGTCCTTTTTAAGTTGGAGGCTGAGTTTGGTGAGGTGTGTCTTTAAGAGACCGTTAGTTCTTTCTGCTTTTCCTGAGCATTGAGGGTGATAAGGAGCATGAAGTTTCCATTAAATGCCCAGGGACTGGGAGACTGCCTGAGTGACTTGACTAATAAAGGCCGGTCCATTATCAGATTGTATAGAGGTGGGAAGGCCAAACCGAGGAAGTATGTCTGACAGAAGGGAAGAAATAACTGGTGGCCTTCTCAGACCCTGTGGGAAAGGCCTTTACCCATCCAGTGAAAGTGTTTACCCAGACTAAGAGGTATTTTAGTTTCCTGACTCGAGGCATGTGAGTAAAGTCATTTTGCCAGTCCTGGGCAGGGGCAAATCTCTGAGCTTGATGTATAGAGAAGGGAGGGGGCCTGAACAATCCCTGAGTAGTAGTAGAATAGTGGATGGAGCACTGAGAAGTGATTTCCTTGAGGATAGATTTCCATGATGGAAAGGAAATGAGAGGTTCTAAGAGACGGGCTAGTGGCTTCTAACCTACATGGAAGAGGTTATGAAATAACGACAGAATAGAATGGGCCTGTGAGGCTGGAAGGAGATATTTTCCTTGCTCCAAGAACCTTTTGCCTTGTGTAGGAAGAGATTGATAGGTAGAAGTTTCGGTGGGAGTGACTAATGAGAAGGAGAAAAAGTGGCCGTAAGGGACAAAAGTCGGAAGGCTAGCCGCTTCTTTAGCTACCTTATCAGTGTAAGCGTTGCCCTGAGTGCTGGGATCTGATGCCTTTTGATGACCCTTGCAGTGAATGACTCCAGCTTCCTTTGGAAGTAAAGTGGCCTTTGGAAGTAAAGCAGCCTTGAGAAGAGTTTTTACTAAAGAGGCATTAATAATGGAGGACCCTTGCATAGTGAGGAAATCTTTTTCTGCCCATGTAACAGCATGGTGGTACAGGATATGGAATGCATATTTAGAGTCAATATAAATATTGACATGTAGTCCCTTTGCAAGAGTGAGGGCCTGAGTTAAGGCAATGAGTTCAGCTTGCTAAAAGGTAGTGGAGCGGGGCAGAGCAGTAGTCTCAATGATAGATGTGGAAGACACCACTGCATAGCCTGCCTTTGCCGGTGATTGGTGATTGGGCCTGGAAGAACTACCATCAATAAACCAGGTGTAATCAGGGTGAGGAACAGGAAAGAAGGAAATATGGGGAAATGAAGTGAATGCCAGGTGGATCAGAGAGGTAACAGTCATGGGGGTCAGGTATGGTATCAGGAATAATGTGGGGGCCAGCCTAAAACAGTAAGGTCAAGTTGTTTGGACAGAAAGGCTACAGGGCATGGTCCCGGCTCTTGTGTAAGAATTCTGACCGCACAACCCTGCACTTTGGCTGTGTGTAATGAAAAAGAGTTGGGATGAGTTAGGGAGAGCTAGTGGGGAGCAGCTTTTAGGGCTGTTTTTAAAAGAATGGAAAGGGGAGTGGGGAAAGGATTGAGGATTTATGGGGCCAGTTAGGTTTTCTTTTGTGAGTTTATATAATGGTTTAGTCAGGATGGCAAAACTAGGTACCTAAAGGCGAAATTACTTAACCATGCCTAGGAAGGAAAGGAGTTGTTGCTTTGTAGAAGGGATTGAGGTTTGGGAGATTAGCCGGACATGATCAGCAGGGAGAGCATGCATGTTTTCATGAAGAATCATGCTGAGTTAGATAACAGATGGGGAAGAAACTTGAGCTTTGGAGGGGGGTGTGCAATGTCCTTTTAAGAATAGATGTTGGAGAAGCAGGAAGGTGTCCTGTTGGGAAGATTTGTAGGAGGGGCTATAAAGTAGAAGGTCATCAAAATGTTTAATAAGTTGAGAAGCAGATGGATAGAAAGAAAGTAAATCATGAGAAAAGACTTGAGTGAAGTAATGGGGGCTGTCCCTGAAGCCTTATAGCAGTACAGCCCAGGTAAGTTGCTGAGACTGATGGGTGCCAGGGTCAGTCCAAGTGAAAGCGACAAAAGGCTGGGATGAAGGGTGTGAAGGAAAAATAAAGAAAGCATGTCTGAGATCCAGAACAGAATAATAGGTTGTGGAGGAAGGTATTGACGATAGGCGAGTATATGGGTTTGACACCATAGGTTGGATAGGAAGGATCATTTGATTAGTAAGGTGAAGATCCTGGACAGGCTTTAGTCCCTTCAAAGCCAGTTATGGGATGGGATACTGGCATTGAGCCGGGTAAGGGTGATTAGATTTTAAGGGGATAGTAATGGGCGTGTGATCAGTTGCCACGGAGGGAGTAGAGGTGTCCTGTTACTTGTGGGTTAAGGTGGGGGGATACAAGAAGAAGACGCAAAGGATGCTTTGAACTAGGGAAAAGGGCAGCAATGAGGTGTGGCTGTAGCCCAGGAATAGTCAGGGAAGCAGATAATTTAGTAAAAATGCCTCAACCTAATAAGGGAACTGGGCAGGTGGGGATAACTAAAAAGGAGTGCATAAAAGAATGTTGTCCAAGTTGGCACCAGAGTTGGGGAGTTTTAAGAGGTTTAGAAGCCTGGCCGTCAATACCCACAGCAGTTTTGGAGACAAGGGAAATAGGCCCTTGAAAAGAAGGTAATGTGGAGTGGGTAGCCTCTGTATTGATTAAGAAGGGAACGAACTTATCCTCCACTGGAAGAGTTACCCAAAGTGTCTGTGATGGTCTGAGAGGCTTTTGAGGAGATCGGGCAGTGTCAGTCTTTAGCCACTAAGATGAGAACATCTGGAAAGGAGTCAGTCAGACAGCCTTGGGCCAGAGTTCCAGGGGCTCTGGGAGTGGCTGCCAGGCAAGTTGGACAGTCTGATTTCCAGTGGGGCCCTGCACAGATGTAACACGGCTTAGGAGGAATCCCGGGCTGCGGGCACTCCTTGGCCCAGTGGCCAGATTTTCAGCACTTGAAGCAAGATCCTAGGGGAGGAGGTCCTGGAGAAGGAGGTCTTGGAGGAATGCCTGGCCGCTGCGGTTCAGGCGTTTTGAAGTTATCGTGTGTTTGAGATGTGGCTGGGGTTTGTCTCACGGTGGAGGCAAGTAATTGCAACTCTTCTCTGTTATTGTACACCTTGAAGATAAGGTTAATTAAGTTCTGTTTTGGGGTTTGAGGGCCAGAATCTAATTTTTGGAGCTTTTTGTAATGTTGGGAGCTGATTGGGTAATAAAATGTATATTGAGAATAAGACGGACTTCTGGCCCTTCTGGGTTTAGGGCTGTAAAGTGTGTAAGGGTTGTTGCCAAATGGGCTATGAACTGGGCTGGATTTTTATATTTGATGAAAAAGAGCCTAAATGCTAACTGATTTGGGAAAGGTCTGAAGGTCTGATAGAGAAAAAGGAGCATTAACCTTGACTATGCCTTTAGCTCTAGCCACTTCTTTAAGAGGAAATTGTTGGGCAAGTAGGGGAGGACTAGTCATGGAACAAAACTGTAATCCAGACAGGGTGTGAGGTGGGGAGGTGATAGAAGGATTATAGAGTGGGGGAGCAGAGGCTGAGGAAGAATTGGGACCTGGCTCGGCCTGGCAAGGAGCAGCCTGGGGAGGAGGGGAGAGGTCAGGTGGATCCATAGAAAAGGAGGAATCAAAGGACTCAGAACTTGGGTGGAAACTGAAGGCACAGACAGGAGAGAAAGAAGAAAGATTTGGGACAAGTCACATTGGGAGCAGAGACTAGGGAGGGACCAGTGTGTAAAAGAATGCCTGGACGTCAGGCACCTCGGACCATTTGCCCATTTTACCACAAGAATTATCTAGATCTTATACAATGGGGAAATGGAAAGTGCTGTTTTCTGGCCATTTAGAGCCATTATCAAGTTTGTATTGGGCTGAGTGGTGTTGCAGAAGAAAATAAGATGCTTAGGTTTTAGGTCAGGTGAGAATTGAAGAGGTTTTAAGTTCTTGAGAACATAGGCTAAGGGAGAAGAAGGAGGAATAGAGGGTGGCAGGTTGCCAATAATGAAGGAGGCAAGCCCAGAGAAAAGAGAGGGTAAAGACGGGGGCGGTGGGGGGTTTGGTACTTGCCACCCAGGAGAGGTGGTGCTTGCCTCCCAGGGAAAGTGGTACTTGCCACCAAGGTGAAGGATCAAGGCAGGCATCCCCATGGTGATCAGACACCTCTGAAATGTGGGTGAATAATCAGGCAGGCATCCCTGCAGTGATTAAACACCAAGGGAAAACTGTCTTTCCAAGTTCATGACTGGTGCCGGAATTTTGAGTTCACGGATAAAACGTGTCTCCTCTATCTCTACCAGAAAGGGAAAGAAACCGAAATTAAGGAAGGGAGAGATTGAAGGGTGGAGGGATAGCGAGAGAGGTTGGAAAAGACAGTGAAAACACTGCTTACCCAATTTAAAATTGGTGAGATGTTCCTTGGGCTGGTTGGTCTGAGGACCTGAGGTCATAGGTGGATCTCCTCACAGAGTGAGGGCAAGGACAGGGAGCTCATCTCCCAAAGGAGTCCCCCTGTCCCGGGTCTTCAGCACCAAATGTCATGTGCGTCCATGTGAAGAGAGTCCACCAACAGGCTTTGTGTGAGCAACAAGGCTGTTTATTTCACCTGGGTGCAGGTAGGCTGAGTCCAAAAAAGGAGTCAGCAAAGGGTGTGGGATTATCATTAGTTCTTATAGGTTTGGGATAGGCAGGCAGGGGGTGGATCTCACAAAGTACATTCTCAGGGGCAGGGAGAATATCACAAAGTACCTTCTTAAGGGGTGGGGGAATATCACAGTGCATTATCACAAGGGCGGGGAGGGTGTATTGTCATAAGGTCAGTTGATCAGTTAGGGTAGGGCAGGAACAGATCACAATGGTGGAATGTCATCGTTTGTGGTTCTTCAGTTGCTTCAGGCCATCTGGATGTGTGCCTGCAGGTCACAGGGGATATGATGGCTTAGCTTGGACTCAGAGGCCTGACATTATGCAGCTAAGGGCTGTAGGTAGAAGTGATAGACTTTTGTATCAGAACTGTTTGCTTCTGGCCCTTTTTTGCTGACATAATACACATGGCCTAACTGAACCAACTATTGCACTTAATTTCTATGCTTCTATAGTGGGCTGAAGGTTAATATCTCCCCAAAATTTATATGTTGAAATCCTAAACCTCTAGGTGATGGTATTGGGGAAGTGGGGTCTTTGGGAAGTGATTAGATCATAGGGCAGAGTCCTATGAATCGCATTAACACCCTGCCCCTTCCCCACTTCCACCATGGGAGGGCACAGTGAGAAGGCACAATGAACCAGAAAGTGGATCCTCATCAGACACCATATCTGCTGGTGCCTTGATCTTAGACTTAGCAGTCCCCAGAGATGTGAGAAATAAGTTTCCATTGTTACGAGCCACCAACTTTATGATATTTTATTATAGCAGCCTACACGGACTAAGACAGACCGTTAGTCTCCATATATTACTCCATTCTCATGCTGCTATGAAGAAATACCCAAGACTTGGTAATTTATAAAGGAAAGAGGTTTAATTGACTCACAGTTCCACATGGCTGGGGAGGCCTCAGGAAACTTACAGTCATGGTAGAAGGGGAAGCAAACAGTGTCCTCCTTCACATGGTAGGAGGAGAGAGAAATATAGAGCAAACAGGGGAAAGCCCCATATAAAACCGTTAGATCTCGTGAGAACTCACTATCAGAACAGCATGGGGGAGCCACCGCCATGTTCTAATCACCTCTCATGAGGTTCCTCCCCCAACAGGTGGAGATTACAATTTGAATTACAATTCAAGATGAGATTTTGGGGTGGGAGACAGCCAAACCATGTCATTCCACCTTTTCTTATTCTGTCTTGTTTCATACAACTATACAACTCAATGTAAACACAGACTCTTAAGATCTATTTTCACATAAAAAGATCTACTTTTTACTGATAACACCAGGAAGTAAATCAGAGCACTGAGTTAACTTGCCAGTCATTGTGTGTCTGATCTCATCTTCAGGTCTTAGTATGTATTTGTTTTTTGGTTCTCTGGACTTGCTTCTCCAGCTGTCATGGCATAAAGTTTTTATTTTAGAAGAGTTGGTGGATAAAATGGGGTTTAGTTGTACCAAATGGCTAAGGATTCTTGATGGTTAGTCTTGATGTAGCTGTGTGTAACTACTGCATGTGGTTTTAGAAACTTCAAACAATATTCCACAAATTAAAATAATGCCATAATTTGGGATGAGATTTTGTAGTTTACAAAGTACTTTCATGTACATTTTTTTATTAATCCCCATTGTAACCTTGCAGTGAGACAATATCCTCATGTTATAGATGATAAGCTGAGGCTCAGAGAGGTTAAGGGGTGAACTGGAATGTTGGGCTAGGCCTCCTGAGTCCTTAACCCAGTTTTTTTCCTACTGTTGTACAGTCTCCAACTTCACTGTTTACACGATTCGAGCAGATATGAAGCTTAGGTTGCCAATAGTACTTAATATCCTGGCTTATTTTGTAGCCGTGTAAAATTTCCTCACTCAACTTTACTGTTATGTATTCCTCCTGTTTGATGATTTTCTAAATAAATTTCTCTAGTAAGTGTCTGGTAACTTTAGAGTTTCTTAAATGTTTCTTCTACTTTTTTTATAAAAAAAAATGTTCAAATGTTTACATCTGTGCTTGTTAGCATTATGAATTTTGACTACACAAATCTTTTTCTCCTTTTTATGTATTCTTTTTTTAAAAAAGAGAATTTAGTTTCTCTTTTGATTTCAACCCCACTTAGAGCTTAAATTCTGATGTGATTGTTTTATTTATAGCTAGTTAATCCTCCTGACGAGTAACTATTTTGACAGTCTGACATTTGTTTGCCATCTTCCTAAATGCTGTGCTTCTCTTTTGTAATGTGAATTGTTTTCTTTCAATACATTTTTTCAAAACTTTAATTCTTTAATTCAACAAATACTCAGTTAATATTTACTAGGTAAAAAAGATGGGAATGATCACTTCTACGTCAAGTAAAGAGCTTTCCGGAGAAATTGATGCTTGATTTGAGTCTTAAAGAAGGATGTTACATCAGCCAGGTGGGTGACTCATTCCTGTAATCCCAGCACTTTGGGAGGCCAAGGTGGACAAATTGCTTAAGCCCAGGAGTTCGAGACCATCCTGGATAACATGATGAAACCCCATCTCTACTAAAAATACAAAAAATTAGCTGGGGATGGTGGCACATGCCTATAGTCCCAGCTACTTGGGAGCTGAGGTGGGAGAATTACCGAAGCCCGGAAAGTCAAGGCTGCAGTGAGCCGTGATTGCTCCACTGCACTGTACTCTAGCCTGGGAGGTGGAAGTGAGACCCTGTCTCAAAAAGAATAAAATAGGGTATGCAGATACTACATTTAGATGTATTACAATAAAAATGTTTAAATTCATATTTCTGTTTCACCCTTTCAATTTTTCTATTTTTGTATATCATAATCAAATATTTTAGAACAGTAATATATATACATAATTTGTAAATGTGTATACATAAGAATACTGAAAATATTTTTACCTTGGGTAAGTGATCAGATTTAGAGAATTAACTGTTTTTAACTAGTTGGGAACCAGTGATCACTTATGCAAGGACTGTGTTTTGTGGTGTATATGACTTGGAGAACTTAAAGTACATATTTCTGGACCCTATCTCCAGAGACTGGTTTATTAAGTTTAGGAAGGAATCTTAAAAAATCCATCTTTGCTGGGTGCAGTGGCTCATGCGTATAATCCTAGCACTTTGGGAGGCCGAGGTGGGCAGATAATGAGGTCAGGAGTTTGAGACCAGCCTGGTCAACATGGTGAAACTCTGTCTCTACTAAAGATACAAAAAAGTAGCCAGGCATGGTGGCAGGTGCCTGTAATCCCAGCTACTCAGGAGGCTGAGGCAGGAGAATCACGCAAACCCAGGAGGCGGAGGTTGCTGTGGGCCAAGATCGCACCATGGCACTCCAGCCTGGGTGACAGGGTGAGATTCTATCTCAAAAAAAAAAAAAAAAAAATCCATCTTTTAATTTAATTTCTCAGGTGATTCTGATTATAGACCAGGTTTGGAAACCACAGGTTTAAATCATGGAAAATATGTAGAGTAGAAAGAGAAAATAGAAAAGTTTGAATGACACTTGTGCCAATATAAAAGTTTCAACTATGTCAATACATATTCTTTTGATTTTAATAATCTGATAGAATGGCTATAATCAGTGTGGAATTGATTGTATCTCCTAAGCTAAAATCAACACTGAAAATTGAGACATCTGTTTTACTGTTGTGTACTCCATTTTATTTAGCAAGGTTTTTCTTCCATATCTATGCAGATTATATCAAATATTTTTTTTGTTAGCTAAATACCTAGAGAGAAATTTTTCCCTAAGCATATAAAAGTCTGCATTGCCTAGATCCACCAAAACATTAAACTTGGAAGACTTGATATAAAATGGCCTATGATTTAAAACCTCTTCTCCAAATTGAGATGCAAAGAATTGAGAATATATAAAAGCTACCTCTGTGAATTAAAATTTGCAAAAAGGCTAAGAGTCTTATGTTGGAGTCCTAGCCCTGATACCTCAGAATGCGACAGTATTTGAAGATAAGACCTATAAAATAGGTGATAAAGTTAAATTGAGACATTTAGGGTAGGTCCTAAACTTCCTAATCCAGTCTGACTGGTGTCTTCAAGAGGAGGGAATTTAGACACACAGAGACACAAGAGACACACACACACACACACAGAGGAAAGGCCATATGAAGACACAGCAAGAAAGTGTCCATCTGCAAGCCAAGGAGAGAGGCCTTAGATGAAACCAGACCTGCTGACAACTTAAATCTTGGACTTCTAGCCTCTAGAACCATGAGGTAATACATTTCTGTTGTTTAAGCCACTCAATCTGTAGTATTTTGTACAGCAGCCCTAGCTAACTAATACAAGGACAACGAATCTTTTCATTAATTTTACAGCTATACTGCTGAAGCACTGAGACATACATGCAGGTTTTAAAACCCTTACAACCTTGTTTCCTGAATCAAAATTAGCAAATGGTATTTAGGGTATACTTACATTGTCCAGATTCTTTACCTCTATCATAGTGGTTTGTAAATACTATTGACATCCCTTGTTGAAGCATTATTTAGTATTCTTAGCATGACTTACTTTCAAATGCGATCCCAGTTATATTTTGAGGTATAGCTATTTTTTATGTAAGATAAAATTCTGTGTAATTGCTAACTACTACCCAACTTAGCAGCCAAGCTAAATGATTATTAGGATGATGATTAATTACTTTTGTCCTGCATTATATTCTTTCAGATTACAGTTTCTAGCTAGTGAATGAACAAGCATTCAGGCATTCTAATGCAAGGTAGCATTTTGATACTAGATCCTAAGTTACTACCTTTCATTCCATTTACCAATTAAATGTTTAATTTTTAACTCATTCTGTGTGTGTGTGTGTGTGTGTGTGTGTGTATGTGTGTGTGTATTTTTTTTTCAGACAGTTTCACTCTTGTGTGTGTGTGTGTGTGTGTGTGTGTATATATATGTGTGTGTGTATTTTTTTTTTTTTCAGACAGTTTCACTCTTGCCGCCCAGGCTGGAGTGCACTGGCATGATCTCGGCTCCCTGCAACCTCTGCCTCCCAGGTTCAAGTGATTCTCCTGCCTCAGCCTCCCAAGTAGCTGGAATTAAAGCCACCCGCCACCACGCCCGGCTAATTTCTTTTGTATTTTTAGTAGAGATGGGGTTTCACCATGTTGGCCAGGCTGGTCTCGAGCTCCAGACTTCAGGTGATCCTCCCACCTTGGCCTCCCAAAGTGCTGGGGTTACAGGCATGAGCCATCATGCCTGACCAACTTAATATATTTTTATCACCCATCTGAGTATTGTCAGTTTATTTTTAATTGTTGACTTTATAATGAAATATTTCAAACATGTAAAAAACTATAATCAGTACCTCTTTCACCTACCTTAAGAAATTAAACTTTACAGATACAATCAAAATCTCCTGACTCCTCCATTCTCCTTTTTTTAATCCAGAAGTAACCACCTTTCCAAATATGTGTTTATTTCCATACATTATTATTCCCATTGGCATTTTTTGCTTGTTTTAGCTTTGTGTAAACAGTCTCATTCTGTTTGTATCGTCCTAAAACTTGCATTTTGGTTTAATGTAGGTTTTCAGGATTTATTCATACTGATGTGTATAGTTCCATTGATTTGTTTTTACTTTGCATAGTAGTATTTCATTCCATAAATGTGCCACAGTTTATTTTCCTCTTTGGACATTTGGGTGGTTTGCAGGTTTGTTTGTTTTGCTATTACAAACATTGCTGTAATAATTACGGCAATTAGCCAGGCATGGTGGCTCATGCCTATTATCTCAGCACTTTGGGAGGCTGAGGTCAGTGGATCACCTAAGGTCAGGGGTTTAAGACCAGCCTGGCCAACATGGTGAAACCCCATCTCTACTAAAAATACAAAAATTAGCTGGGCATGGTTGCAAGCACCTGTAATCCCACCTACTTGGGAGGCTGAGGCAGGAAAATCACTAGAACCCTGGAGGTGTAGGTTGCGATGAGCTGAGATGGCACCACTGCACTCCAGCCTGGGCAACACAGCAAGACTCCATCTCAAAAAAAAAAAAATAATTACAGCAATTATCTGGCACATTTGTCTCTCTGTACAAATGTGCCAGAATTTCTCTAGATTATATGCTTTAGGAATAGAGTGTTTCAAATTGTCTCTCGCTCTCTCATTACCAGTGAATCTGAGCATATTTTTTATTACAGTTTTATTAACTATTTGCATTTCTCCTTCTGTAAAAATGTTGTTATATTTTAATCAGGAGACAGAAACCACTCTAATTTCAACAGAGAGAGTATAACATAAAGAATTATTGGCTGGGCGCAGTGGCTCACGCCTGTAATCCCAGAACTTTGGGAGGCAGACGTGGGCAGATCACGAGGTCAGGAGTTCGAGACCAGCCTGACCAGCATGGTGAAACTCCATCTCTACTAAAAATAAAAATAAAATTAGCCAGGCATGGTGGCAGGTGCCTGCAATCTCAGCTACTCGGGAGGCTGAGGCAGGAGAACTGCTTCAACCCGGGCTGAAATCACACCAGTGCACTCCAGCCTGGGCGATAGTGTGAGACTCCATAAAAAAAAATATATATTATTATTAGCAGAGGAACAAAGTAATAGAGCAAAGAGAAGTTTGTAAAGAATACAGAAATAGTAGATACAGGTAGCAGCCACTGTCTCTGGGACCAAGATAGAACACCCAAGGAAGAGACCATTCCTTCTTAAGGTTGAGATTCATACCTAATTGGAGAGTGACAGTGGTCACCAAGTGCTGCCCCATGGGGACTGTTAGAAATCTGCCCTCTGGAGTGCTAGCAGGGATAGTCTTCCCCAGGGAGGTGCCTAGCTGTGGAACTCATTGCAAGCTGCCTGAGTAGGTGCTAAAAAAGTAGTCCAAGGGGAGTTACGTAGCAGGTGACATTTCACTATGAAACTGCCAGGAGGTCTGGGGTGGTTGGTGCCAGGGAAGCAGCTCATGAGACGGTGCCACTGCTGTTAGCACCTGGAGACTGCCAAAAATTAAAATCTGCATCCTGCAGGAGCCCAATAAGGTAAGCACACTGGAACCAGAAGAAGAAACACCTTCTTCTTCCAGCGTCCTTCAAGTGTCATCTACTGGTAAAGCCTAATTGGACCAGCTGGCAAGGGAGAACTATTTACAGCGTTCAGCTCCATTATTGTAGAGCACACAAGGAAGGGTAGATTTAGAGCTCAGAGGCAGTAAATGGGTAATTTACACAGTATCATTTGCCTTCTTTTTTTTTTTTTTTTTTTAAACATTCTGGGATACATGTGCAGAATGTGCAGGTTTGTTACGTAGGTATATATGTGCCATGGTGGTTTGCTGCACCTATCAACCCATCATCTAGATTTTAAGCCCTGCATGCATTAGGTATTTATCCTAATGGTCTCCCTCCCTTGCTCCCTGACGCCCCTGACAGGCCCTGGTATGTGATGTTCTCCCTGTATCCATGTGTTCTCCTTGTTCAACTCCCACTTATGAGTGAAAACGTGGGGTGTTTGGTTTTCTGTTCCTGTATTAGTTTGCTGAGAATGATATTTTCCCGCTTCATCCACGCAAAGGATATTAAGTCATCCTTTTTTATGGCTGCATAGTATTCCATGGTGTATATGTGCCACATTTTCTTTATCCAGTCTATCATTGATGGAAATTTGGGTTGGTTCCAAGTCTTTGCTATTGTAAATAGTGCTGCAGTGAACATACGTGTGCATGTGTCTTTATAGTAGAATGATTTATAATCCTTTGGGTATATACCCAGTAATGGGATTGCTGGATTTCTATTGCTATTTCTGGTTCTAGCTTCTTGAGGAATTGCCACACTGTCTTTGACAATGGTTGAACTAATTTACACTCCCACCAACGGTGTAAAAGTCCTGTTTCCCACAGCCTCACCAGCATCTGTTGTTTCCTGACTTTTTAATAATTGCCATTCTAACTGGCATGAGAGGTATCTCATTGTAGTTTTGATTTGCATTTCTCTAATGACTAGTGATGAAGACCATTTTTTCCCCACGTTTTTTGGCCACATAGATGCTTTCTCTTGAGAAGTGTCTCTTCATATCCTTTGCCCACTTTTTGATGTTTTTTTTTTTTTCTTGTAGATATAAGTTCCTTGTAGATTCTGGATATTAGACCTTTGTCAAATGGGTAGATTGCAAAAATTTTCTCCCATTCTATAGGTTGCCTGTTCACTCTGATGATAGTTTCTTTTGCTGTGCAGAAGCTCTTTAATTAGATTCCATTTGTCAATTTTGGCTTTTTTTGCAGTTGCTTTTGGTGTTTTATTCATGAAGTCTTTGTCCATACCTATGTCCTGAATGGTATTGCCTAGGTTTTCTTCTAGGGTTTTTATGGTTTTGGGTTTTATATTGAAGTCTTTAATCCATTTTGAGTTGATTTTTGTATGAGATGTAAGGAAAGGGTCCAGTGTCTGTTTTCTGCATGTAGCTAGCCAGTTTTCCCAGCACCATTTATTAAATAAGGAATCCTTTCCCCATTGTTTGTTACTGTCAGGTTTGTCGAGGGTCAGATGGTTGTAGATGTGTGCTGCTATTTCTGAGGTCTCTGTTCTGTTCTATTAATCTGTATATCTGTTTTGGTACCAGTACCATGCTGTTTTGGTTACTATAGCCTTGTAGTATAGTTTGAAGTCAGGTAGTGTGTTGTCTCCAGTTTTGTTCTTTTTGCTTAGGATTGTCTTGGCTATACGGGCTCTTTTTTGGTTCCATATAAAATTTAAAGTATTGTTTTCTAATTCTGCAAAGAAAGTCAGTGGTAGCTTCATAGGAATATCATTGAATTTATAAATTACGTTGGGCAGTATGGTTATTTTCATGATATTGATTCTCCCTAACCATGAGCATAGAATTTTTTTTTCATTTATTCGTGTCCTTTTTTATTTCGTTGAACAGTGGTTTGTAGTTCCTCTTGAAGACGTCCTTCACGTCACTTGTAAGTTGTGTTCCTAGATATTTTATTTTGCTTCTAGCAGTTGTGAATGGGAGTTTACTCATGATTTGGCTCTCTGTTTATCTATTATTGGTGTATAGGAATGCTTGTGATTTTTGCACATTGATTTTGTGTACTAAGACTTTGCTGAAGCTGCTTATCAGCTTAAGGAGTTTTTAGGCTGAGACGATGGGGTTTTGTAAGGATACAATCATGTCATCTGCAGAGACAATTTGACTTCCTCTCTTCCTGTTTGAATACCCTTTATTTCTTTCTCTTGTGCCCTGTCAGAACTTCCAGTACTATGTTGAATAGGAGTGGTGAGAGAGGACATCCTTGTCTTGTGCCGGTGTTCAAAGGGAATGCTTCCAGCTTTTGCCCATTCAGGATGATATTGGCTATGGGTTTGTCATAAATAGCTCTTATTATTTTGAGATATGTTCCATTGATACCTAGTTTATTGAGAGTTTTTAGCATGAAGGGATATTGAATTTTATCAAAGACCTTTTCTGCATCGATTGAGATAACCATGTGGTTTTTGTCATTGGTTCTGTTTATGTGATGGATTATGTTTATTGATTTGCATATGTTGAACCAGACTTGCATCCCAGGGATGAAGCTGACTTGTATGTGGTGGATAAGCTTTTTGATGTGCTGCTAGATTCGGTTTGCCAGTATTTTATTGAGGATTTTCGCATCAATGTTCATCAGGTATATTGGCCTAAAATTTTCTTTTTTGTTGTCTCTCTGCCAGGTTTTGGTATCAGGATAAGGCTGGCCTCATAAAATGAGTGAGGGAGGATTCTTTCTTTCTTTATTGATTGAAATAGTTTCAGAAGGAATGGTACCTTGACTATTTATCCAATTTGCCATTCTGTGTCTTTTGATTGGGGCTGTTAGCCCATTTACATTTAAGGTTAATATCGTTATGTTTGAATTTAATCCTGTCATTATGATGCTAGCTGGTTATTTTGCCTATTAATTCCTGCAGTTTCTTCATAGAGTCGATCGTCTTTACCATTTGGCATGTTTTTGCAGTGGCTAGTACCAGTTGTTTCTTTCCATGTTTAGTGCTTCCTTCAAGAGCTCTTGTAAGGCAGGCCTGACGGTGACAAAATCTCTCTGCATTTGCGTCTGTAAAGGATTTTATTTCTCCTTCACTTATGAAGCTTAGTTTGGCTGGATATGAGATTCTGGGTTGAAATTTCTTTTGTTTTTTTTAAGAATGTTGAATATTGGCCACCACTGTCTTCTGGCATGTAGGGTTTCTGCCGAGAGATCCGCTTTTAGTCTGATGGGCTTCCCTTTGTGGGTAACCTGACCTTTCTGTCTAGCTGCCCTTAACATTTTTTCCTTCATTTCAACCCTGGTGAATCTGACAATTACGTGTCTTGGGGTTACTCTTCTCGAGGAGTATCTTTGTGGTGTTCTCTGTATTTCCTGAATTTTAATGTCGGCCTGCCTTGCTAGGCTAGGAAAGTTCTCCTGGATAATATCCTGAAGAGTGTTTTCTAACTTGGTTCCATTCTCCTGGTCACTTTTTGGTACACCAATCAAAAGTAGATTTGGTCTTTTCACATAGTCCAATATTTCTTGGAGGCTTTGTTTGTTTCTTTTTACTCTTTTTTCTCTAATCTTGTCTTCTTGTTTTATTTCATTAATTTGATCTTCAGTCAGATATTTTTTCTTCCACTTGACTGAATCAGCTATTGAAGCTTGTGCATGTGTCCCGAAGCTCTTGTGCCATGGTTTTCAGCTCCATCAGGTCACTTAAGGTCTTCTCTACACTGTTTATTCTTGTTAGCCATTCGTCTCACCTTTTTTCAAGGTTTTTAGCTTTCTTATGATGGGTTAGAACATGTTCCTTTAGCTCAGAGAAGTTTGTTATTACTGACCTTCTGAAGCCTACTTCTGTCAACTCACCAAACTCATTCTCCATCCAGTTTTGTTCCCTTGCTGGCAAGGAGCTGCTATCCTTTGGAAAAGAGGCGCTCTGTTTTTTTGGATTTTTCAGCTTTTCTGCTGTGGTTTCTCCCCATCTTTGTGGTTTTATCTACCTTTGGTCTTTGATGATGGTGACCTACAGATGGGGTTTTGGTGTGGATGTCCTTTTTGTTGATGTTGATGCTATTCCTTTCTGTTTGTTAGTTTTCCTTCTAAGAGTCGGGTCACTCAACTGCATGTCTGTTGGAGTTTGCTGGAGGTCCACTCCAGACCCTGTTTGCTTGGGTATCACCAGCAGAGGCTGCAGAACAGCAAATATTGCTGCTTGATCCTTCCTCTGGAAGCTTCATCCCAGAGGGGCACCGCCCTGTTTGAGGTGTCTGTCGGCCCCTACTGGGAGGTGTTTTCCCAGTCAGGCAAACAGGCGTCAGGGACCCGCTTAAGGAGGCAGTCTGTCCATTCTCAGAGCTCGAATGCCCTGCTGAGAGAACCACTGCCCTCTTCAGAGCTGTCAGACAGGGACATTTAAGTCTGCAGAAGCTGTCTGCTGCCTTTTGTTCAGCTATGCCCTTCCCCCAGAGGTGGAATCTATGAAGGCAGTAGGCCTTGCTGAGCTGCAGTGGGTTCTGCCCAGTTTGTGCTTCCTGGCTTCTTTGTTTACACTGTGAGCTACTCAAGCCTCAGCAATGGCGGACGCCCCTTCCGCCCGCCAGGCTGCCGCCTCAAAGGTCAATCTCAGACTGTTGCAGTGAGCAAGGTTCCATGGGTGTGGGACCCGCCAAACCAGGCACAGGAGGGTATCTCCTGGTCTGCCAGTTGCTAAGACTGGGAATAGCGTAGTATTTGGTCAGGAGTATACCATTTTTCCAGGTACAGTCTGTCACAGCTTCGCCTAGCTAGGAAAGGGAAATCCCCTGACCCTTTGTGCTTCCCGAGTGAGGCGACGCCCCGCCCTGCTTCAGCTTGCCCTCCATGGGCTGCACCCACTATTTAACCAGTCCCAATGAGATGAACCAGGTACCTCAGTTGGAAATGCAGAAATCATTCACTTCTGTGTCTGTCTCGCTGGGAGCTGCAGACCGGAGCTGTTCCTATTTGGCCATCTTGGAAGCGACCCCTATTTCTTCTAGATTTTCTATTTTATTTGCATAGAGGTGTTTATGGTATTCTCTGATGGTAGTTTGTATTTCTGTGGGATTAGTGGTGATATTCCCTTTATCACTTTTATTGTCTATTTGATTCTTCTCTCTTCCTCTTTATTAGTCTAGCTAGCAGTGTGTCTATTTTGTTAATTCTTCTCTCTTTTCTTCTTTATTAGTCTAGCTAGCAGTCTATCTATTTTGTTAATCTTTTCAAAAACCCAGCTCCTGGATTCATTGATTTTTTTGAAGGGTTTTTTATGTCTCTATCTCCTTCACTTCTGCTCTGATCTATTTCTTGCCTTCTGTCAGCTTTTGAATTTGTTTGCTCTTGTTTCTCTAGTTCTTTTCATTGTGATATTAGGATGTTGATTTTAGATCTTTCTCGCTTTCTGATGTGGGCATTTAATGGTATAAATTTCTGTCTTAACACTGCTTTAGCTGTGTCCCAGAAATTCTCTTTCATTGTCTGTTTGTTCTCATTGGTTTCAAAGAACTTCTTTATTTCTGCCTTAATTTCATGATTTACCCAGTAGTCATTCAGGAGCAGGTTGTTCGATTTCCATGTAGTTGTGTGGTTTTAAGTGAGATTCTTAATCCTGAGTTCTAATTTGATTGCACTGTGGTCTGAGAGACTGTTTATTGTTGGGGTCTGCGTGTTTCCTAAACAAAGGAATGAACACACAAGACAAGACAAACATGGCGGCCGCCTCGAAAGGCGCCGCTCTGCTTTATTTTATACAGTTGTTTGTGGAATGTTGCCAAGTCACAAGACACATTGTTGTTTTTCTGACCTTTCCCTGACGTTCTGGATTTTCAAGATGTTTACACATAAACAAGCCCCCAGGGTCTGCTGTTTGCAGCTGGCTCCTTTGTCCTCCCTGTTTACAGGGAAGGAACGCCCTGCTTCATTTGCAAGAGCAGGACTTATTGGGAACGCCTTGCTTCGTTTGCAAGAGCAGGACTTATCAGGAACGTCTCGTTTGCGAGCACATAGTCCTCTACAGTTTATGATTTCCATTCTTTTGCATTTGCTGACCATTGTTTTACTTCCAATTATGTGGTCGATTTTAGAATGAGTGCTATGTGGCACTGAGAAGAATGTATATTCTGTTGATTGGGGTGGAGAGTTCTGTAGATGTCTATTAGGTCATCTTGGTCCGGAGTTGAGTTCAAGTCCTGAATATCCTTGTTAATTTTCTGTCTCATTGATCCGTCTAATATTGATAGTGGTAGTTAAAGTCTCCTATTATTATTGTGTGGGAGTCAAAGTCTCTTTGTAGGTCTCTAAGAACTTGTTTTATGATCTGGGTGCTCCTGTATTGGGCGCATATATATTTAGGATAGTTAGCTCTTCTTGTTACATTGATCCCTTTACCATTATGTAATGTCCTTCTTTGTCTTTTTTGATCCTTGTTGGTAAAGTCTGTTTTATGAGAGACTAGGATTCCAACCCCTGTTCTTTTTTCCATTGCATTTGCTTGGTAAATATTTCTCCATCCCTTTATTTTGAGCCAGTGTGTGTCTTTGCACATGAGATGGGTCTCCTGAATACAGCACACCAATGGGTCTTGACTCTATCCAATTTTCCAGTCTGTGTCTTTTAATTGGGGCAGTTAGCCCATGTACATTTAAGATTAATATTGTTACGTGTGAATTTGATCCTGTTATAATGATGTTAGCTGGTTATTTTGCACATCATTTGATGCGGTTTCTTCATAGTGTCATTGGTCTTTATATTTTGTTTTGTTTTTGCAGTGGCTGATATCAGTTTTTCCTTTTCATATTTAGTGCGTCCTTCAGGAGCCCTTGTAAGGCAGACCTGGTGGAGACAAAATCCCTCAGCATCTGCTTGTTTGTAAAGGATTTTATTTCTCCTTTGCTTATGAAGCTTAGTTTGGCTGGATATGAAATTCTGGGTTGAAAATTATTTTCCTTAAGAATGTTGAATATTGGCCCCCACTCTCTTCTGGCTTGTAAAGTTTCTGCAGAGAGATCTGCTGTTAGTCTGATGGGCTTCCCTTTATAGACAACCTGACCTTTCTCTCTGGCTGCCCTTAACATTTTTTCCTTTGTTTCAACCGTGGAGAATCTGACAATTATGTGTCTTGGGGTTGCTCTTCTCGAGCAGTATCTTAGTGGTGGTCTCTGTATTTCCTGAATTTGAATGTTGGCCTGCCTTGCTAGGCTGGGGAAGTTCTCCTGGATAATATCCTGAAGTGTGTTTTCTAACTTGACTCCATTCTCCCCACCACTTTCAGGTATACCAATTAAACGTAGGTTTTGTCTTTTCACATAGTCCCATATTTCTTGGAGGCTTTGTTCATTCCTTTTCATTCTTTTTTTCTCTAATCTTTTCTTCATGCCTTATTTCAGTCAGTTGATCTTCAATCCCTGATATCCTTTCTTCCCCTTGATCAATTTGGCTATTGATTCTTGCACATGCTTCATGAAGTTTTTGGACTGTGTTTTTCAGCTCCATCACGTCATTTATGTTCCTCTTTAAACTGGTTGTTCTAGTTAGCAGTTCCTGTAACCTTTATCAAGGTTCTTAGCCTCCATGCATTGGGTTAGAGCATGCTCCTTTAGCTCAGAGGAGTTTGTTATTACCTGCCTTCTGAAGCCTACTTCTGTCAATTCGTCAATCTCATTCTCTGTACAGTTTTGTGTCCTTGCTGGAGAGGAGTTGCAGTCATTTGGAGGAGAAGAGGCTTTCTGGTTTTTGGCATTTTCACCGGTTTTGCACTGAGTTTTCCTCATCTTTGTGGATTTATCTAACTTTGATCTTTGAGGCTGATGACCTTTGGATGGGGTTTTTGTGTGGTGGTCTTTTTTGTTGATGTTGTTGCTTTCTGTTTGTTAGTTTTTCTTCCATTAGTCAGGCCCCTTTCCTGCAGGTCTGCTGCAGTTTGCTGGAGGTCCATTCCAGACCCTGTTCACCTGCAGTGGAGGCTGCAGAACAGCAAAGATGGATGCCTGCTCCTTCCTCTGGAAGCTTGATCCCAGAGGGGCACTGGCCTGATGCCAGCCACAGCTCCCCTGTGTGAGGTGTCTGTCAACGCATATTGGGAAGTCTCTCCGAGTCAGGAGGTATGGGGGTTAGGGACCCACTTGAGGACGCAGTCTGTCCCTTAGCAGAGCTGGTGTACTGTGCTGGGAGAATCACCTTGTATCAACTGCTCTCTTGAGAGCTGGCAGGCAGGAAAGATTAAATCTATTGAAGCCTCGTGCCCACAGCCACCCCTTCCCCCAGGTGCTGTGTCCCAGGGAGTTGAGAGTTTTATCTGTAAGCCCCTGACTGGGGCTGCTGTCTTTTCTTCAGAGGTGCCCTGCCCAGTGAGGAGGAATCGAGAGAAGCAGTCTGGCCACAGCCACTTTGCCCCGCTGTGGTGAATTCCACCCAGTCCAGACCTCCCAGGCTCCTTAGCACTGTCAGGGGAAAACCGCCTACTAAAGCCTCGGTAATGGTGGATGCCCCTCCCCCCCACCAAGCTCCAGCATCCCAGGTCGACTTCAGACTGCTGTGCTGACAGTGAGGATTTCAAGCCAGTGGTTCTTAGTTTGCTGGGCTTTGTGGGAGTGGGACCCACTGGCTCCCTGGCTTCAGCCCCCTTTCCAGGGAAGTGAACCATTCTGTCTCACTGGGGTTCTTGGAACCACTGAGTGTTGAAAAAACCCCTGCAGCTAGCTCAGTGTCTGCCCAAACAGCCGCCCAGTTATGTGCTTGAAGCCCAGGGCCCTGGTGGTATAGGCACACAAGGGAATCTTCTGATGTGCAGATTGCAAGAACCATGGGAAAAGCATAGTAACCCAGCTGGGTAGCACAGTCCCTCATGGCTTACCTCGGCTGGCAGAGGGAGGTCCCCTGGCTCCTTGCACTTCCCAGGTGAAGCAACACTCCCACCGTGCTTCTGCTCACTCTCTGTGGGTTCATTTCTTCAATGAAATGAACTGGGTACCTCAGTTGGAAATGTAGAAATCACCCGCCTTCTGTATTGGTTTCACTGGGACCTGCAGACCAGAGCTGTTCCTATTCGGCCATCTTGGCCTCTCCCCCTTTGCCCATATTTTAAAATAGAGTTTCTCATACTTTTTTTTTGGCTTGTACAGGATTTTTTTAAAAAGAAAATATAGAATGGCTATATGCATTATAAATAATTTCTTCTAGTACTAACCCTTTAAAAAAAAATTAGTGAAAGATGGCTGGACGTGGTGGCACCTGCCTGTAATCCCAGCACTTTTGGAGGCTGAAGCAGGCAGATCACTTGAGGTCAGGAGTTTGAGACCAGCCTAGCTATCATAGTGAAACCCTGACTCTACTAAAAAAAAAAAAAATACAAAAGTTAGCCAGGCATGGTGGTGCACCCCTGTATTCCTGGCACTCTGGAGGCTGAGGCAGGAGAATTGCTTGAACCTGGGAGGCGGAGGTTACAGTGAGCTGAGATGGCACCACTCCACTCCAGCCTGGGCAACAGAGTGAGACCATGTCTCCAAAAAAAAAAAAAAAAAATAGTGAAAGTCACATTGAAATTATTACGTATTTCTCTACCAAGTGACTCTAATATATCTTTTTTTATATTCAGGCAGTCTTTAGGATTTTCAGTATCATGAATAGCATGCAACCAGTTGTGTTAAAGCCAAGCAGGGCTTAGTGATAGGTGTGAAGAACATCTGCCATTGTCTTGCAATAATAAAGAATGTGTAGGCTCCACAAATTATACTGGTATAGATGATAGATGCTGTAAAGACTACTCCATATGTTACTTACACAAATAGGAACAGAAAATAGTAGATAAGGACATAGACGTTTTGATGAGCAGATTGATGAGTAAGTTATATTAGTAATGCAGAATAAGAGATATAGGTGTTGAATATCATAGGCTTGGAGAGCATGCAAAAAAACTTAGTCACTGTAGAAAGTGGGTTTGTTTATGGTAATTTGAGAAAATATCTGTTTGAAAAGGCTTTGATATAGGAATTAATTTTACATAGCTCAATTCATGTCACATTAAACTGTATAACTTTTTTTTTTTTTTTTTTTTTGAGATGGAGTCTCGCTCTGTTGCCAGGCTAGAGTGCAGTGGCAACATCTCAGCTCACTGCAACCTCCGCCTCCCAGGTTCAAGTGATTCTCCTGCCTCAGCCTCCCAAGTAGCTGGGATTACAGGAGTGTGCCACCATGCCCAGCTAAGTTTTGTATTTTTAGCAGAGACATGGGGTTTCACCATGTTGGCCAGGATGGTCTCGATCTCTTGACCTCATGATCTGCCCACCTCGGCCTCTCAGAGTGCTGGGATTACAGTAGTCAGCCACCACACCTGGCCCTGTGTAACTTCTTATATTCATCTAAGATTGATACAGATTAGCAGTAGACAAAGTTGACAGTAGAGACACAGACAATGTTTCACACATCTATTCTGTGGTCAAAATCCTTTCAATATAAGCAGTATATATAGCTTCCACAACAAAGCTCCCTTTCATAATAAATTAAGGTAGTGGCTTGAAAATATAAAATTATATTTACCCTATTCTGTTTACTAAGGGAAGTGTTAAATACTTTAGGAAGTGTTCTGTGCTTTGAATTGGACAATTAGCTTTGGGATATGTTAATTATCCACAATATTACATTGCAGTAACCAGACTAATTTTAATGAGGTTGTCAAGCAAAGAAATTGTACCTGAATAGCTGAAACTTTGTATTTCTGTACAACTCTGTAGTTCTGTAAAATGGATTTTAATTCAGTGTATATTACATATCAAGCATTAAGTGAAAAATTCTTGATTTGCTGTGTCTAATGTATTTTTTGGAGGGGTAATCAACTTTAAAGATAATTACCAAAACACCAAGATACCTAGCCTCCTCTTAGTAGTGCATAACAGCTTTTGTATGACCTGTACAGGAAAACTCAAAGTCTGCAGTACACAGGTCCCAAGCTGCCTTTTGTCTTTCTAATTCAGAAAAAGCCTGATGCCTCTGCTGTAAGCACGTTAACTACAGGGAAGAAGGAAGAGTCATTATCACCAATACTTACCCAGTCCTAGCTACTGTTAAAAAAATAAATGCAAATATTTATAGGATCTAGTCTTTGCCCCAGTGGAGAAATAAATGCTTGATGGTCTAAATTATAACTTAGAATACGTTTTTCTATAAGAAAACATAAAGGATGGTTTGATGGCAACAGTGCATTAATACATTAGATATTTAATAGTTCAAGTGGGGCTGATCTGGAATTTAGACACAATTTATAGCATTAATTCTGTGAGAAATACATTCATAGTTCCCAGATAGTATGTTTACAATAAACGTTAAGAATGAATGTCTGCATTTTCCTTACTTTTCTACCTCTTTCTTTTCTATCTTCTTTGTCTTTCATATATCTCCTTCCCCTTTTCTTATGTTTTCTACTTATTTCTAATCCTTGCTTTCTTCTTCCCTAGAATACCAATACTCCGCCATTCCTAATTTCCCATGCTCTGTGACTTCTTTCCTCTTTAAGTCAGGTGTGGTCAGATTTGAACCATAGGCATGGCTTGGACCTAAGTGAGTAAGCTGTAGCAGCGTGGCCACATGAGGAAAGTGGTCCTTAAGACTTTCTCTGTACACATGTATGTTGCAAAGTTTAATATGGATATAAACAGTTCTCAGAAACAGACCTTTAGGAATCTTATACATAGAAACTCCCTCTTGGTGTAAGTGTAGCTTTTTATACATAAATATCTTTTTTTTTTTTTTTGAGATGGAGTTTGTCTCTTTTGTTGCCCAAGCTGAAGTGCAATGGTGTGATCTCGGCTCACCGCAGCTTCTAACGATTCTTCTGCCTCAGCCTCCCAAGTAGCTGGGATTACAGGCATGCACCACCATGCCCAGAGCTAATTTTGTATTTTTTAGTACAGATGGGGCTTCTCTGTGTTGGTCAGGCTGGTTTCAAACTCCCGACCTCAGGTGATCCGCCTGCCTCAGCCTCCCAAAGTGCTGGGATTACAGGCGTGAGCCACTGTGCCCAGCCACATAAATATCTTTATTGCAAATGTATTCCTACTCACACATGAGATCCACTCAAGCATTTACAAAGTAGAAAATGGACCTTAGAACTATTTTTCAGTCAAGAAGAACCCGTGTTCTTCTTTTGATTCCAATAAAGACCATTCTTCCTAATAATTGTAATTAGGATAATTACTTAGTTATTTTCTCTTTTTTTGAGATGGACTCTCGCTCTGTCACCTAGGCTGGAGTGCAGGTGCAGTGGTGCCATCTTGGCTCACTGCAGCCTCTCCCTCCTGGGTTTAAGAGATTCTTCTGCCTCAGCCTCCCGAGTAGCTGGGATTATATAGGCGTGTGCCACCAGACCCAGCTAATTTTTGTATTTTTAGTAGAGACAGGGTTTCACCATGTTGGCCAGGTTAGTCTCGAACTCCTGACGTCAGATGATCTGCCCACCTCAGTCTCCTTAAGTGCTGGGATTACAGGTTTGAGCCACCATGCCTGGGTATGATAGTTACTATTATCTTTTGAGTTCTCAAGATGTATGAAGACATAACACCTGTATCTAAGAATCCCACAGAAGGAAGACTAAATAGAATACAGTTAAGAAAAATACTGACAGATGTGTACAGAATTATTTCAGTGAAATCATAGAAGGTGATGAAAGACTTTCCCGAAGAAGTAAATATAAAAGCTAGCTAAATGTAGAAAATAAGCAAGAGCATCCCAGATAGAAGGAACAGCATATGCAAATTACAGAAGTAAGAACCAGCACAACACATTCTGGGTTTTAAGGGGAAGACAGTAAATGAAGGGAATCTGAATGTATGTGCATGTACTTACATATACACTTGCTTGTGAGTAGGCATTGGGTAATGGTGGTGAGAGTGTTGTAGAGTTGAAACTAGGGATACTCAGTTTACATAAGAGGCTTCTGAAATAATACAAGAAATGATTAGTGTGAACTCAGATAATGACTGTAGGCCTGATAAGCAAGGGATGAATTTGAAAGTGATTTAGGAGATGGAATAAACAGCACTTAGTGCACAGTTGTAAGAAGTACTTGAGGAGGTAGCATGTTGGGTGACTCCCAGTTTTCTGCCTTGGGTAGCCACCTAAATACTGTCAGCTTTCCATTCACTGTGATAGAGAATACAGGTGGAGAAACAGGTGTGTATTCTGTTTTATTCAATTTGTTTTCCAGGAAGCTAAGGGTTTCATGACTATTTGTGGTTGAACACCACTAAAGAACCTCTATTGCTTGGGAGGCAAGAGCTAAATGAGAGCTAAAAATGTGCTTTTTCTATTTGAGAGTATAGGTTTGTATTATGTAGTAGAAAGAGCTTGAATGAACTTTGAACTCAAACTTTGGTTGGAATCTTGGTTCTCACATTACTAGTAGCTATGTGCCTTTAAGCAAATTATTTAGTTTCACTAAGACTTAGCTTATTCATTTGTAAAGCTGGGAGATTAATAGCCTTTTAAGATTACTGTTAAATGAGATAAACTTCTGGGTCTGGAAGATAATGGCAACTGTCCAAATCTAAATATCTCCACATATCCTCCCCAAAAGCTGTAAGAACAAAAGGACTCCACACACACATGCATACACACAAACCATACATAACTCACACTTTCAGCACTACTGAAAGACAGATGATACCATGAATTTTTAATTACCTTTATACATTCAATGGTTCCTGTTGCTGCTACAAATCTGTGAGTGGAAAGAGTTGGGTAAGGAAAGGCTTGAGAGACTGAGAAAAGAGAAGAAGAGACCAGAGGTTAAAATAAAGCGCAGACAAAATCACCCTCAGAAAAAGTCCCCAACTTTGCCAAATACAAAGACAGGTCTAGGACTTGGTAATTTACAGAACTAGCTACATTAAGCTGTATGAAAGTGAGCGGGACCACAAGTAGGCAGCTTCAGAGTAGCATTGCTCCTACAAGAAGAGACAGAGAAAGATAATACCTCATGGAGGCATGGCAGCAAGAGGAAAGAAGGAAGTGGGGATAAAATTGAGGCTTCTAGAGAAATGAAAGAGAAACAAGGCACGGCAACACATCCCCCACCCAACAACTCCACCATAGCACCGTCCATTATAGGCGCTCCTCTTTACTAATCTGCAGAAGTGAATGCTCTTAAACTAAGAGCCCAAGAACCCTATTCACAAAATGCTGAAGAATAGAAATGAATCAAATGCTAGACAAAGCTACTTTAAGAGAAATATAGAAATTTGAATGAAAGTGTTTCAGTTGATAAAACTTCTCCCCGAAAAAGCAAATACAAAGGGAAAGGGGATCTCAGTGCTTCAACCAAATAAAATATTCTCAAATCTGTGAACATACTACAAAAACCACAAACTTAGAAGCAGAAATCTAAACTCTGACATGAGAAAAAAAGAAGTGAAAAAGGAAGAAGTGCAACAAAATTTTATTGAACACAGGAAAGAAATTGAAGACAAAGGCAAAGCCATCTCAGAAGACTACAGTAATCCAGCTTTAGAGCTGTGGTTTTGCTTTTTGCAGTTTCAGTTAGCCAGTCAACCAGAGACCAAAAATATTAAATGGAAAATTCCAGAAATACGCAATTACAACTTGTTTTTGGTTTTGGTTTTTTTGAGACAGAGTCTTTCCCTGTCACCCAGGCTGGAGTGCAATGGCACTGTTACCGGGGGTCCTTGCTCCCAGAGCTCCCAAGATGGCGGCGGGCCACTTCCAAGATGGTGGCAAGCCTCGTGTTCTCTGACCTGGGGTTCTTAGCCTCACAGATTCCAAGGAATGGAATCTTGGGCCATGTGGTGAGTGTTAGAGCTCTATTAGAAGCCGTGGGTCACAGACGAGAACCTTGGAAACCAGTGACTAGTGTTCAGCTTGATTAGGACGAACCCAGGCACTTAGCCATGCAGGAACAATGGCAAACCTTTAGCCCAATTGGGAGCTGCAATGGGTGCCTCGCTTGATCAGGAGCACAGCGGGCACCCTGCCGGATCCTGAGGGATGGAAGTCAGCGGCGGGTCTGCGACAGCAGCAAACAACAGTGGTGGATGGCAAGCGGAAGCTTAGCTCGAGTCTTAACAAACACGGACCAGAAGAGAGGGCAGTTGCAAGATTTAATAGTGAAAACAGAGCTCCCATACAAAGGGAGGGGACCTAAAGAGGGTAGCCGTTGCTGGCTCAGATGCCTAGATTTATATTCTGATCATTGTCCCTCCCACTGTGCTCTCAGGCAATAGATGATTGGCTGTTTCTTTACCTCCTGTTTTTGCCTAACTAGCTTTTTAGTGAACTCTCTTTACTACCTGATTGGTCGGTTGTAAGCTAAGTTGCAAGCCCGGTGTTTAAAGGTGGATGCGGTCACCTTCCCAGCTAGGCTTAGGGATTCTTAGTCAGCCTAGGAAATCCAGCTAGTCCTGTCTCTCTGTCTCCCCTCTCAACAGGAAAACCCAAGTGCTGTTGGGGAGGTTGGCAGGTGACTGCTCTGCTTCCTGCTCAATTGGGGTGTAGTAGGGGTTGTGTAGTTGAGATTTCATTAACATCGGAGCATGGGCTAGCAGGCCGGTCCAGGGGACTGTGGTAGATCTTAGTCATGGACTATATCTGGGGCTCCATTTGAAGAACCGTTTGTAGTTTTACAGCTTTGATGTGGAAACCTTGTAGCCACAGGTAGTGAGGAAATTTAAGAGCGCTTGGGTGGCTTGATGGCACAAGGTTTCAGAACGGGCAACTAAAAGTAAATCATCCACGTACCAAAGGACAAGAGTGTCCAGGTATGAGAACTGGCTCAAGTCTTGGGCTAGTGCCTGGCCAGATAGATGGGGACTATCCCTGAACCCCTGGGGGAAAACAGCCCAGGTGAGTTGAGACGTTGGGTGCAAAGGATCTTCAAAAGCAAACAAGAATTGAGAGTCAGGATATATAGGGATGCAGCAAAAGGCATCCTTAAGGTCCAGGACTATAAACCACTCTGCTTCCTCTGGTATTTGGGAAAGCAGAGTATAAGGGTTAGATACAGCTGGGTATAGAAGGACAGTGGCCTCATTGATAATCCTGAGATCTTTCACTAACCTCCACTGTCCATTGGGTTTCTGTACTCCTAAAATTGGAGTATTGCAGGGGCTATTGCATGGTTTTACTAGGCCTTGGGCTTTTAGGTCCTTAACAATTTTTTTGAGTCCTTGTTGGGCCTTGGGTCTAAGGGGGTACTGCCCTTGGTAGGGAAATGAGGCAAGATCCTTTAGTTTAATTTGAACAGGATGGGCATTTTTTTGCTCATCCATTTTGTCCCTTCTGTTGCCCAGACTTCAGGATTAATTCCTTCTTCCAGCAGGGGACAACAAACAGGTGTTCCTTCTCCTATGTTCAGGTGTATAATGGCCCCTGCTTTTACTAGAATGTCTCTCCCTAACAAGGGAGTAGGGCTTTCAGGCATAATTGGAAAAGCATGTGAAAAGAGTAAAGTCCCCCAGTCACAACTTAGTGGCTGGGAGAAGTATCTAGTGACTGGCTGTCCTAGGACTCCTCAAATAGTGACAGATCTGGAGGACAGTTGTCCGGGACAGGAGAGTGAGACTGAGAAGGCCGCGCCAGTGTTCAGGAGACAGTTAACCTCCTGGCCCTCAATGGTCAAGCATACCCAGGGCTCTGTGAGGGTGATGGCATGGGCTGGTGCTTGCCCCGGGCAGCCTCAGTCCTGCTGCTGGATCATCTGGTTAGTGGCTTCTGACTCAGAGGACCCTCATCCCCTGGGGCAGTGGGCCTTCCAGTGATTCCCTTGACATAAGGGGCATGGACGAGGGGGCGGCTTATTTCTATCTGGACAATCTTTTTTAAAGTGTCCTTGTAGACCGCACTGGAAGCAAGCCCCATTAGGCATTCGATGTGCCCAGCCTTTCCCTTTTCCAGAGCCTCCAAAGTCCGCTTGCCTGAGGGCCGTGACTAAAGTGGTGGCCTTTTTTTATCCTGTTTGTCCCATTCCGCCCGCTCCTCCTGATCTCTATTATAAAAAACCGAGGTTGCCAAGTTCAGTAGGGTTTCTAAGTTTTGCTCTGGGCCTCAGGCAGACTTCTGAAGTTTTTTTCTAATGTCTACAGCTGACTGAGTGATAAACTTATCCTTTAAGATTAGTTGGCCTTCAATAGAGTCAGGTGACAGAGAGGTATGCCTCCTCAATGCCTCCCTTAGTCTCTCCAGAAAGGTGGTAGGATTTTCTTCCCTTCCCTGTGTTATAGTGGACATCATTGAATAATTCATAGGCTTCTTGCTAGTTTTCCTTAGTCCTTCTAGCATGCAAGTTAGCAAATGTGTGCGGCACCAATCTCCATGTTCTGATTCTGTGTCCCAGTGAGGGTCTACACTGGGAACTGCCTGCTGGCCTGTGTGGAATTGTTCTCTTTCCTCTGTTGTCATCCTATCATTGACCTGACTGAGATAACAGAGATCGCCAAACTCTCGGGCTGCACTTATGGTGGCACTTTTCTTATTTGGGGTTAGTGTCTGATTTAGCAGTAACATTATATCTCTCCATGTCAGATCAAAGGATTGTCCTAACCCTTGTAAAACATCAATATAGCCATCAGGGTTATCTGAGTATTTACCTAGGTCTATTTTAATTTCCTTTAAGTCTGAGAGAGAGAAAGGCCCTACATGCACTCTGCTTGGGCCAAATTCTCCTCCTCCTACTGCTTGGAGAGGGCATAATCGGGGAATATTGACATTCTTTGGTTCATCGTTTACCCCTTTGTCTATCTCCTTTTGGACTGTTTGGGTTGAAGGGGGGGGGTCTTTATTAGTTGGGGAAGGAGTCAGGGGGACACCAGGGTAGGGAGGTAGACTCTGAGGGCTTCCTGTAGGGCATAAATCACACTTTTTACATAATTGCGAGTTGTCTCTTAATGAAAAGAAGGTTAGTACATATGGCACTTCACTCCACTTGCCTTTTCTACAAAAGAGATCTAGCTGTAAGATGGTGTTATAGTTTATATTTCCCTCAGGAGGCCAGGTTTCTCCCTCTTGAAGAGGATATCATGGCCAGGCGGTACTGCAGAAGAATATAATTCATTTCTTTCTTAGCATCTGATGGTCAAATTGGTCCCAGTTCTCCAGAATACATCTTAGGGGCGTTTTTGCCTTGGGGGGAACGTTTCCCATCTGAAAAAAGAGCATAGAGATGCCAGCACCCCTAGTCATTTTCCGATGAGCATTAGTCCTAGATCATCCTCTATGGTCCTAATGCTTATTCCTTTCCAGGGTGCGTAACCACCCATGGACCTCTGCTTATCGGATTAGTTATGCTCACCAATGTAGTAGCCCTATACTCCTTTTCCTCATTTCTTGACCACAAAGAAAGGGGTCCAGGCTGTTGGATTCTAGTGGTCCTTTACCAGTGTGCCCAACATTGCCTTTGTGCTCAGGGGTGAGTCCTAGAGCTGGGCTGGGTTCTGGAGTATTTCGTAAAACCCAGCCGCCCCATCAAGATGCATTCCCATAAACAACAGTTCTTATGCAAATTCGTTTCAGAGAGAATGTAGGTAACCTTTTGAGTCAGGATTGAGATATCTTTTTTGATTCTGTAAGTACTTTAAGGCTTGGCTGAGTGCAAACAACTCGCGCCTTTAAGCAGACCAATTATTTGGCAATTTTTCTAACTCTGCTTCCACAAGAGTCTCCCTATCAATTACTGAATACCCATTTTGGTTTTTCCCTCAATCACGTGGGAGGAACCATCTACCATCCTGTCCTGAAGGGAGTTCCTCCTAGGTCTGGTCAGACCTTTGTATGGTAATTAAGATTTAAATCCCCTGTTAGGAAATCTACTGGGTTCAGGGAATTATCAGTGGTTAGTGTTAAATTACCTTTTTTTAAACAGAATAGCCCCATACTTTAAGATTTTTGAGTTAGTAAGCTACCTTTTTGATTTTTTGACTTAGAATAATTCTGAACTAGGAAGCTCACAGTGAGGTTTCCTCTAAGTTACTTTTCTACTTTCTTCTGTTAGCAAAGCAGTTGCCGCTACAGATTGAATGCATCGCGGGTTACTACGTTAAGGATTTTTGATAGGAAAACTATAGGTTATCAGTGGTCTCAGTGTTTTCAGGCTACGCCCTTGTTTACACTGACAACAAGGTAGTATTGGAGTGTTACAGGGTCACGGAGAAGACCTTCAATTATCAATTATAGTTTTAAATTTACCCTGGCTTTTAAAGGAATAGAGCACACTGGTTTTATTTACTATTTCTTTCTCTTTCTCTCTTTGTCTCCCCATCTCTCTCTCTCTCCTCTGTCTCTCTTTCTCCTCCGTCTCTCTCTCTCTCTCCTCCATCTCTCTCTCTTTCCTCCGTCTCTCTCTCTCTCTTCCTCCTCCGTCTCTGTCTCCTCCATCTCTCTCTCCCCTCTGTCTCTCTCTCTCTTTCTCCTCCATCTCTCTCTCTCTCTCTCTCCTCCGTGTCTCTCTCTCTTTCTCCTTCGTGTCTCTCTCTCTCTTTCTCCTCTATCCCTCTCTCTCCCCTCCTCTTAGCCATTACAAACTTGGGGCCCTGGCAAGGGTGGTAGGGAACGGGTCCCACATAACTGCCCATGTCGAGAGCTGTATACCTAAATCCGGAGGGACACCAGGGATAAGAATCCCTGGGTTTATAGCCTAGATGCCTAAGGACACAGCATAGAGCTTCCTTAGATCCTTTTGGAGATACAACTTGCTAGAGGAATTGAAAGTCTGAACCATTAGTACCTAGGAGGCAGGGATCAGAGAAAGTAGATTCAGAGGTAAGGAGAATTTTAGGGCTACACTTTCAAGAAAGTCGTGGTCGGGACCCAGGGTATGGGTCAGAAGGAAAGGTAGGGGTGCACGCACGGGTGACTGTTGAATAGAGACTAGCCATGATCTCAACCAGCTAATGCCAGGAGTTCGGGACAACAGCTTTCTGCCTCTAGTCGGCCCTGGGCTTCCCCAGGAAAATTGAAAGCAGAAGCTGATTCTAGGCAGACCAATGCTCCCAACCCAGAAGGGCTGGGGGTTGCTAGAAAGCCTTTCCAAAGATAGCCTCACACCTGAGTCTTAAGTCCGGCAGCCACACTAATCGTTTTTAATGGCCAACAGGTGTCCGGTATTTTCTCCAATTCTAAGGAAGAATAGGACAGAATAGCAAGCGAAAGTGGTCCAATATTACCGTTTTGGAGGTCCCTTCCTGGTCGCCAAATATCGGGGATCCTTTCTCCCAGAGCTCCCAAGATGGTCGTGGGCTGCTTCCAAGATGGTGGCAAGCCTCATGTTCCCTGACCTGGGGTTCTAGGCCTCACAGATTCCAAGGAATGGAATCTTGGGCCATGTGGTGAGTGTTAGAGCTCTATTAGAAGCCATGGGTCACAGAAGAGAACCTTGGAAACCAGTGACTAGTGTTCAGCTCGGTTAGGATGAACCCAGGCACTTAGCTGTACAGGAACAACGGCAAGCCTTTAGCCCAATTGGTAGCGGCAGTGGGCGCCTCGCTGGATCAGGAGCACAGCGGGCACTTTGCCGGATCCGGAGGAATGGAAGTCAGCGGTGGGTCTGCGATGGCAGCAAACAGCAGTGGTGGACAGCAAGCAGAAGCTCAGCTTGAGCCTTAATTAAGGACCAGAAGAGAGGGCAGTTGCAAGGTTTAATAGAGTGAAAACAGAGCTCCCATACAAAGGGAGGGGACCCAAAGAGGGTAGCTGTTGCTGGCTCAAACGCCTGGGTTTATATCCCGATCATTGTCCCTCCCACTGTGCTCTCAGGCAATAGATGATTGGCTCTTTCTTTACCTCCTGTTTTTGCCTAATTAGCTTTTTGGTGAGTTCTCTTTACTACCTGATTGGTCAGGTGTGAGCTAAGTTGCAAGCCCCGTTTAAAGGTGGATGCAGTCACCTTTCCAGCTAGGCTTAGGGATTCTTAGTCGGCCTAGGAAATCCAGGTAGTCCTGTCTCTCAGCATGATCTCAGCTCACTGCAACCTCCGCCTCCTGGGTTCAAGCAATTCTCCTGCGTCAGCCTCCGAAGTAGCTGGGACTATAGGTGTGCACCACCACGCCTGGCTGATTTTTGTATTTTTAGTAAAGACGAGGTTTCACCATGTTGGCCAGTCTGGTCTCAAACTCCTGACCTCAGGTGATCCTCCTGCCTCAGCCTCCCAAAGTACTGGGATCACAGGCATGAGCCACTGTATCCAGCCACAGTTACAAGTTTTAAATTGGATGCTTTTCTGATTGGTGTGATGAAGTCTCCAGCCATCTTGCTCCATCCTGCCCAGGATGGGAGTTTTTCCTTTGTCTAGGATATGCAACTGTTTATGCCACTAGTCCATTAGTCATTTAGTAGCTGTCTTGGTTATCATATCAACTGTGGTGGTTTTGAAGTGCTTGTGTTCAAGTAGCCTTTATTTTATTTAATAATGGCTCCAAAGTGCAAGAGTAGTGATGCTAGCATATGGTTGTAATTGTTGGGTTTTATTATTAGTTGTTGTTAATCTCTTATTGTGCCTAATTTATAAAGTAAGCTTTATCATAAATACATGTATATTACAAAAACATTATATATAGAGTTCAGTACTATTTAAGGCTTCAGGCATCCAGTGGGGGTCTTGGAATGTATCCCCCACGGACAAGGGGGGACTACTATATATTAATTACAAGGTGCCAATAGGAGAATAGATTCAAATAAAAATCTAATAAGAGCCATTGATAAAAGGAAGGAAAACAACCAAGAGAATGTAAAAAGTAGTTTAAATTCAATACAGACAAAAGAAGACCTAACATACTTAAAATTGGAGTCCCTGAAGAAGAAAAGCAAATCACTAGAACAGAACTAATTAAACCCTAACTCAAGAACACTTTTCAGAAATAATAGGAAATTTGAAATTTTACGTATTAAAAGGCCCCATCATGGACAGATTAATACAGAACAGCTGAGTCATAGCCTAGTAAAACTATTAGATTTTAAAGACTTTTTTCCTGGACCTCTTGAGAGGGGAAAAAGGATTATATTATTAAAAGGCTGACATCAGATTCCTTAAGAACAATATTCTTTTTTTTTTTTTTTTCCTGTCTCCCTCTGTCACCCAGGCTGGAGTGCAGTGGCATGATCTTGGCTCACTGCAACCTCCACCTCCCCGGTTCAAGTGATTCTCATGCCTCAGCCTCCTGTAGCTGGGATTATAGGCATGCACCACCATGCCCAGCTAATTTTTATATTTTTAGTAGAGATGGGGTTTTGCTATGTTGGCCAGGCTGGTCTCAAACTCCTGGCCTCAAGTGATCCACCTGCTTCAGCCTCTCAAAGTTCTGGGATTACAGGCATGCGTCGCTGCGCCTGGCCTAGAACAATATTCAAAGGAAGGCTACGGTGGAGCACCATTTTTAAAAACTCAAAGAAATAAAGCACAAGCTAGCCAACCTGTCTTTAGAGTATCAAATAAACAGTTTGAACACACAAGAATTTAGGAAATATGTGGTGATAATTTACTATATTTAAATGTAGACCCAAGACTTAAAACAGTGCCGGGGACATAGGTATAATTTTTATATGTTCTGACAAAGTAAAAAGAATAAAACTAAAAATAAATGGGTGAACAGAGAAAGAGAGATAGAATTAAGGTCATTCTCTACAATATGGGTAATAAATGAGAGTCATACAATACCATTTAAATGGATTGACCAGATAATAAAAGGTAAAGTAAGCAAAAAGGAGATTTGGGTTACTCTAAAACACATACATACACACACACACACGCCACCACCACCACAGAGAGAGAGAGAGAGAGAGAGAGAGAGAACCACTGGAACAAAAAATTAGAATTTTCCTAACTACCAAAAGAAAGTACAAAAAAAGCAAAAATAGCAGAAATACAACATAAAGAAAAAAAAGAATAAGTGTGAATAATAAACATGGTAACTATATAGAGTTGAGTTCAAATATGTCAATCATATTAGTAAACATAAATGGGCTTAACTCATCTATTAAAATAAAAAGATTTCAAATGGCTTTATAAAGCAAAACCCAATTCTATGCCTTACATAAGGGACGTATAAAACAGTGATTCCAGCCATCAAAAATAAAGGAATATGTAAAGATATTACAGGCAAATGGAAAAAATAAGAAATCAGGAGTTTCCATTTTGATAAAGTAGAATCCAGGCAAAAACTATTCAGTATAACAGTATGTTCATAGTGATTAAAACCATAATTCACAATGAAGTTATAATATTTTTTGGTATCTAGGTACCAAATGACATAGCAAACACCTAAATATACCAGAATCACTGTAGCAGAATATAGGAGAATGCAAGTAGCAATAGAAACACATAATAGAAAATTTTAAATACATCGCAGTACAAATCTGGTATGACGAGATGTTTCAAGATCATCTAGTGTATTTCTTGTCTCAAACCTGAAGTTTAGCCATTTTTTTCAAGGACTCTTGGTTTCTTTTAATGGGAAATGATATTTACAGTTCACAATCTTTGTATTAGGAGTGTTCACTTATACTGGGTTTGTCTTCAATTCTAGGCCTTTACTAGGACCTTTTTTTCAAAGAGAAAATACATCATTAGTCCATACTGAAATTTTTTGTTAAAATTTATGATTACAAGCTTTTTTATTTGATTTTTATACTTGTATCTCTTTTGTTTTATGCTTAAAATCTAGGTTCCTAATGATATTAATAAAATTAATACATTCATCTTAACCTACAGTTTCAAATTAGTAATACAAATAGTATTACTGACAATATGGTTATTGCAAAAGGTTTAAGATGTTTGCTGTTCTTTTTCTCCATATTTTATTTCCAAAGATGTATGTACAAATGACAGAGTTTTAAATTCACTTGAAATAATTTCTCTTTGTGTGATTAAACTACCAGCATTCTACATGATTAGATTCATTTGTTTCATTTTGCTTTTTACTTTTAGGGTTTTGTTATTTTTATTTTATTTTTGCTATATTAAAAAAAATCGTGTTAAAGAATTCAAGATAGCTTAGCTGACAGTTGTGGTTTATTTTAAATAACAACTAGAAGTCTTAGGTTTCTAGGGACAGTGTTTAATCAAAAGTTAGCCAAGAAAAAATTTTTTTCCCCTAAAGTAGATTAAATATTTGCTAATATAATAGTTTCATTTATCTTGTATACTTACTAGAAGCCTCTAGTCTCCAAGGCAGCTCTAAAAAGTGCCACACACTACTACCACACACACTATTTCTAAACACTATTCTGGATTTTATATTAATATTTTCTAAGACATTGGAACTATCATCAGAGCCTTGCATGAAACTCGTTTTAACGCCTTAGGCTGCTAATTTTGGTTACTCAGAGTCTCAATTATATACATAGCTGCTCATCTATTTTTCTAGTGCTAAAGTGATTTTTAGGTGTAATATTTAATATAAGTAAAAGTATATGCTATAGAATATGATACACTCTGGCTCAAAATCTGGATTTTAAAACTTTAAATGGGCCAGGCGCAGCGGCTCATACCTATAATCCTAGCACTTTGGGAGGCCAAGGTGGGCGCATCTCTTGAGCCCAGGAGTTTGAGACTGGCCTGGGCAACATAGCAAAACCACATCTCTACCAGAATAATATAAAAATTAGCCTGGAAGATCAAGGCTGCAGTGAGCTGTGGTCACACCACTGCACTCTATCCTGGGCAGCATAGAGCAAGATAAATATCTCAAAATAAATAAATACAAATAAAACTTTATATGATTGTATTGCGTCATGAAAATCTGTTTTTGTGACAGCAGTAGCAAAATATAAGATTGTAGATACTATGTCTCTTTTGGGGAAATTGAATCTTAAAATGTATAATTCTGTGATTTTTCTTTTTCAGAGGCTGATAAAATACCAGTAATGCGTGGACAGTGGTTTATTGATGGCACTTGGCAGCCTCTAGAAGAGGAAGAAAGTAATTTAATTGAGCAAGAACATCTCAATTGTTTTAGAGGCCAGCAGATGCAGGAAAATTTTGATATTGAAGTGTCAAAATCCATAGATGGCAAAGATGGTAAGATCGATTGATACATTTAATATATTCTACAAACCAAGTAAGTTGTTGATAAAGTTTAGAGTAGTTTGTGAATTTGACATAATAATTCAGGAGGTTTAGAATTAGAAAATTTGATTTTTTTAAACATTTGATTATTCTAGAATTTAAAAATTAACTGCTATAAATATCTGAACTATCTCAATTTTTATTTTAATATGTATGGTCAATGTCATGATATTAACACAGTTTACTATAAATGTACAAATTGTTACAATGTACTCCCTATTTAATCTTTTTTAGTAATTTTTTAGTTAACAAAGGAAATTGAACTTAACCAAAAAATTCCTTGTCATTATATCAAAAGACAAGTTTCATTAATATTTCAGTGTTCTTTTCCTGAAGTTCAGAAAAAATCTTTAATTATCTTTGTGTATCTCTCAGCTATCCCTTATTGAAAACCGTATCAAGTTTTAATTTGGAACAATCTACTCCTTACATTTCTTTATTCAGCACTTGCATATTTTTGTAACAGTTAAAAATACTATATAATAGCCAAGATTGCCACGTTTTCATTATGTGTCTAAATCTTGAGTAAACTTCAAAATATGTGGTAAAGTTAAAAATACTTCTATTGTTCCATTTACTGCAGGCAGTGGGATCAGCTATTCTGGTGAGTATAACTGTACAGGTAGATTAGAATTTGTAGTTTTCTCTGAAGTTTTTCTTCTAAAAGCGTTTCTTCATCCATGCTAGCCTTTATTTGGGAGGTTTCTTGACAAGCTCTGCTGAATCCAGTGAATTAAAATATGAATTTATTTTTTTCCTGTCCCCTCCTAAAACATCTCTAAGGCAGAAAAACTTAATATTGATCAGGTAATTTACAGAATGAAGCTTGAAAAAGACGAATTATGTGGTTGGAAGTAATTGTTTATATAACATAATTAATGTCAACAGTAAGCTTTAAGTTGGCAGGGGATTTTTTTTTTCTTATTGTTAGTAACATTTCATGTTTTTTCTCTCTTCCACTCTTTGCTCTCTCTTACCTCTCTGAACATATGTATATATTTGTCACAAGAATCTGTGTAGTTTAGCTTATATCAAAGTAAAATATCATTTACATCTAGTTGGTTAAAAGTCTACATGACTGAGGAAAACTTGTGACTTCTGAATAAATTGGCAATTAAAGCTAACAAATTTATATAATAATAGTTGTCTGTTATGTGCCAGATACCGTACTCTGGAAATTCTAAATATATTATTTTCCTAATCTATAGAATCAAATATGTCGTCATTTCACTGTAAAATGTAAAGGTTCTTACATATCAATAAATAAGGAGCAGCCCAGTATAGGAGCTGTTTCTACAGATTGCCATGTAATACTTTGATCTCCTCATAGCAAAAATAGAAAGTTTTGTGTGTTTGTGATCTTATGGTAGTGACTGAAATATTTTATAACTTCTCATCACTATTGATCAGAATAATTTCAAAAGTCTGCTTCATAGTATTTGAACGGCAAACCTTTTATCATAAAATAATCTTACTGCCATTGGAGAAGTCTGACTTCCAGATTTTTTTTTCTGTCTATTAGTTCTCCTAAGTCTTCTGCCACAAAAATGTCAATTTCACCATCACAAACCCAGTTTAGTCACCTGAATTTCTTATTATTAATGCATGAAAAAAATCCAGGAGCTTGGAGGAAAAAGAGGATGGGTATGAAAAATACAAGTAGATGGTTCCCCTTTCTCATTCTGTATTCAGAACTTTTTTTTTTTCCATTTGCTAAGTCATCCTGTGGAGATTAATCATCAGCTCTGTTTCATCTCTAGATTCTACCTGTTTCTAATCTTGTTTTTTACTACAATAAAAATTCAAATTTAATATGTCCTTTTTACTTCTGCTTCCTGCCTAAATGTTAAATGTAGCAAGATACTTCAGTTTTTCTGAAAGTGTTTGAATTTAAATAAGACTGGTGTAAGAAGATGGTTTATTTGTGTGAGTACATTTTTAGAATGTCTTTGCATATGTGTATGTGTGAGTGTATATGTCAGTTCTAGGGTAGCAATCTCTCGGATATTGTAATTTTTTTGTTATCTTTATGGATATACATGGAGTACTAGAATTTTAATTAGTAATGGAAAATTATTAACTTAGTAGAACATTTTTGCATTGTAATCTTTCCAAAATGATTCTTTGAGGTTCATTAGAAGAAAAAAATTTTTATAGTGTACTGTAGCATATAAGATTCAGCATGTTCTGTTATTAGCAAAGATACAACTGAACATATCTTTGAACATATCTTTGTCATAATTTTTAGTCACTTTATTTTTATTCAGTATTAAACATATTTATATCTTGTGACATTTGACTTTGAAAATTATGGGAAATTGCGTAGTACATTTGAAATTAATAACAAGTCTTAAGGAAAGAACATTTGCTATCCAAAAACCCACCATTGTTGGGAAAATAATTCAAACTTATAACTACAAAGACTAAAAAATATTATAATCTTTTGAATGTACTGTTACCTCTAAGCTTCTGAAATTTTATACTTCATTAGTTTGAGGGAGGAAAATACCCTTTCCACCTAAATTTTCTCATGTATAAAGCCTTGACTATTCATATTGTCAGATTTTGAATGATCCCATGTGTAGTAATGTGGTAGGCACTTTTGTGAGAGAAATTGACAAGGTTTCTACCCTCAAGGAGTTTTAAGCCTATTAGAGTAAACAAAGTCAACAGATGAAAACAGTTACAAAAGAGTAACTACAAGAAGTCATAGTATTAGACAGTCAATATTACATATTCTGAAAAGATACTTGGAATAAAGTGAGTAGATAATCACAATGCAGTGGAATTATTCACATAAGGCTTTCTGGAAATACCTCACTTAATAATTTAAAACATTTAAAAATACTATATTCAGGGATATTTATTAAATGCTCTAGGGAATATCGAAGAAACTAATAGTTCTTGCTGACAGGGACATTAAAATAAATAATAATTCCTTTTTCTTCCGACCTTGGCTGTTTGGTTAGGGTTGTTCTTGCCACAAACAGATTAGATGTACAGTCGTCCCTTGGTATTTGTAGGGGATTGGTTTTAGGCGCACCGCCCCCCCCCCCCCGCCCCTCACCACCAGATAACAAAATCTGAGGACATCCAAGTCCCTTTAATAAAATGAAGTGGTATTTGCATATGACCTATGAGCATCCTCTTGTATATTTTATTTTTATTTTATTTTATTTTTTGGAGACAGGGTCTTGCTCTGTCGCTGAAGTGCAGTGGCATAATCACAGCTCACTGCAGCTTCTAACTCCCGGGCTCCTCCCACCTGAGCCTCCCAAGAAGATGCACACTACCACACCAGGCTAATTTTTTTTTTTTTTAATTTTTTGTAGAGACAGGGTCTCACTATGTTGCCCAGGCTGGTCTTGAACTCCTGGGCTCAAGTATTCCTCCTGCCTCAGGCCCCCAAAGTGCCAGGATTACAGGTGTGAGTCACTGTGCCCAGTCCTCTCTTGTGTATTTCAAATAATCTCTAGATTATTTATGACACCTAATACTGTGTGATGCCATGTAAATAGTTGTATACTGTATTGGTTTTTGATTGATAATATTTTTTATTTTTTTTTATTTTTGTCCCCAAATATTTTTGGTCTGTGGTTGGTTGAATCTGCAGATCAGGGAAGCCAACTGTATTTAATATTTTCCTCTTTATTAACTTCCCTTACTAGTCTCAAAATGCGCATTGAATTAACAAGACATGAAAATTTGGCACACTATGTAGTTCTTTGTAGCATACAAATAAAGATACCCCACAAAAAGATAATGACTTTGTGACTTCGATACTTTAATCCAAACTTAGTTCTCTGTGAGAGTTAAAATGAAAATTGATTTTCTTCTTACCCTACCTCCTGGGCTAGAAAATGTTTATCTAGTAGTTTAACAAATGAAAGCCTATTGTTTCACTTGGGATGAAACATAAAAATAGAAATCAAGACTTCAACAAGTAATTTGGTAAACATTAATACTTAAATCTGCTAGATTAGTGTTTCACTCATTTTACATCTTACCTATCCAAACTTGCATAGTAATCAGTAAAAAATAGGTTGAACTGCCAGGAGGCGGAGCTGGCAGTGAGTCAAGATAGCGCCACTGCTCTCCAGCCTGGGCGATAGAGCAAGACTCCATCTCAAAAAAATAAAAAGGGTTGAACTGAATGGGTAAGTGCAGCACATCACTCTGCCCAAAAAATAAGTAAACTCAATTCAGTCGTGAGAAAACTCGTACTGAGGATGGTTTTACAAAATAACTGACTGACCAGCATTCTTCAAAAGTGTCAAGGTCATGAAAGACAAGTAAATACTGAGGAATTTGTCACAGAATAGAGTAGACTAAGGAGACATGACAACACAACACAATGTGGTACCCTGGATTGGATCGTAGAACAGAAAAAGATACTACTAGAAAACTAGAGAAACCTGAATAAAGTCTGTGTATTAGTTAATAGTATTGTACCAGTGTTAATTTCTTAGTTTTGTTAATTATACTATAGTTATGCAAAATGCTAACATTAGGGGAAGCTGGATGAAGGATATGTCATAGCTCCCTGTACTATTTTTGCTATTTTCTGTTAAGTCTAAAATTACTCTAAATTACAAAGTTTAAGTCTAGTAGAAGGATTAAAATGAAATACTAAAAAATATTCAATTAACCCAAAATAAACCAAGAAAAGAAGAACAGATACAAAAAACAGGTGGGACAAAGAGAAAAATAAGTGGAAAAATGACAGACCTATTCACTCATATCAGTAACAACAAATATAAATGTATTTGTATATATAAGATAGTTAATACTCCAATTAAAAGGCAAAGTGACAGATTGTTTGAGAATGCAAGACCTGACTATAAAAATCACAGATAGATTGAAAGTAAAAGATTGGAATTTTTACAGTTCCAGGTAATTTCAGGTGCCATAGCAGCACAGGTGTTGGTGTCTCTGTAAAGATTTATGACATTTAACAAGCTGATGGATGCAGTATGTATTCCTATCAGTGTAGCTGAATAAATATACCCCATACTGTGAAGATAGCATTTCAAAGCTCAATTAAAAAGATGGATGGGTGCTCACCTTCTAACTAGCTTTCCTTTTCTCCTCTCTTTGGTGACTAAGAGGATTCCCACCTTCTCGCTTTTAGTTATTATTTAATTTTTTTTTTTTTTTTTTTTTTTTTTTTTTT